>NW_021181210.1:0-1554 GCF_002162155.2 Triticum dicoccoides | reverse complement strand
CAACTTCGCGTACTTCGTTTGTGTTCAACGACCAGACAAAGGCGTCACAGAACCCCACCTTGATCAATAAAGCTTTCATCTTATATTCGCAATATCCAGATTGCAATCTCAGTTTCTTGCTTGTTCTTCGTTTGCTCGCAGGAAACAGACCCTCGTGGTCAGGTTGATCGTGCTCCGGCGTGGTCAATAACCTCTCGGAGTTGGTTTAGCGATTGCTAAGGCGCGACGTCCTCGCACGTTCGTAGTCGGATCGTCAAAGTCGACTTCCACCAAAGCGAAATCCACCATCTCATCGAAAGACGGGACACCTTAGCCTCTATCAAGTGGTATCAGATTTCCAGGTTGCTCGGTGAGATTTTACAGTTTTTCGTAGTTTAGATCGAGTCTGTTCTTCATACCTACAGTCCACGAAAAAGCCACCAAAAAAAAAATTAGGGTTAGTTCATCATATCCGAACCAATCTGAGCCTTTGCCTAATCTTTTTAGGGTTTTGCTTTGTTGAATTTGCGGTTGCATCGTCCTGTCTAGTTGCTGGTCTTAGAGTCTAGTCTTTTAGAGTTTCGAGTTCTGGTCATAAGTTGTCACGCCGCCGCCGCACCATCATCATCGCCCCTGCCGTCTACCACCACCGCTCCGAATCCGTATCCATATACCACCACCAATCCGTGTCCATATACCACCACCGATCCATATCCATATACTACCACCGCTACCACCACCGCTGCCATATACCACCACCATATATCCACCACCAATCCGAGTCCTTGCTTATTAGGGTTGTTTTCGAGATCCATCTAGATTCCGATTCGTGTTTCCTTGCCGGAGTAGGTTCCGGAAAAAAAAAAGAGTCGGGTAGCCACGCTCCGTTTAGGCCCAAAATTTTTCGAAAACGCATTTTTCGAAAAATTTTCTGGCTATCCTATTTTTAGGTGTTTCTGAGTGTTTTGAGACAGGTGCCATTATAGGAAGTTTTTTTTGACCCGTTTCCAGTTTTTGGGTCCGGGCAGTCAAAAAAAAATTGGTCAAAAAAAAATTTCGTGTCCATCCTGTCAGTTTGAGCTAAGAAGAGTTTTGAGACACTCGCCATTATAGTGATTTTTCGCAAAAAAAAAGCAGCGCAAAAAAAAAGAGCGCCAAAAAAAAAAGAGCGCCAAAAAAAAAAGAGCGAAAATAAATTCCAGAGTGTGCTTTTCCCTTGTTTACGTGCCGCGCCGTGATTTTGTTAGTGTTCTAGGCTCGCGTCTCTAGCACAGTCTAGCCTAGGACCAGCACAGTACCGTCGTTGAGCGTTTATTCAACTTTGCATCTCTGAATTGATTATTGCTGACCCTTTTTGCTACCATATTATAAGCCTTCCCAGCTCCACATACATCTACGTCGTGCGTTTGACTCTCCCTGGTAATCGCTCTATCCAAGCTTTGAGAGTTTTTGACTACAACGGTTGCCGATCACCGCCTGCTGCTGGGTAAGAACTGGTAAGAATTTGAGATTTGCTTGACGGATTTGTGACACCCACCACCACCACTTGTTCGTAGTCTGTAGGATCATATTCTT
>NW_021181209.1:0-1195 GCF_002162155.2 Triticum dicoccoides | reverse complement strand
ATATCGAGCATATTGTGTGTATGATTGAAATGCTTGGTATGTGTGGGATCTGACTATCTAGTTGTTTATCTTTAGTAGCCTCTCTTACCGGGAAATGTCTCCTAGTGTTACCGCTGAGCCATGGTAGCTTGCTACTGCTCTGGAACACTTAGGCTGGCCGGCATGTGTCCTTCTTCGTTCCTGTGTCTGTCCCTTCTGGGAAATGTCACGCTTTGAGTACCGGAGTCCTGTTAGCCCGCTACAGCCCGGTTTACCGGAGTCCTGCTAGCCCAGTGCTACAGCCCGGACCCACTTGCTGATGACCGACACGTTCGAAGCTGGGTCATGGATGCCTGTCCCTGTAAGTCTGTGCCACTTTGGGTTTACGACTAGTCATGTCAGCCCGAGCTCTTTATCATATGGATGCTAGCGACACTATCATATACGTGAGCCAAAAGGCGCAAACGGTCCCGGGCAAAGGTAAGACGACACCCGTGGAGATACCGTGCGTGAGGCCGCAAAGTGATATGAGGTGTTACCGGCTAGATCGATGTGACATCGAGTCGGGGTCCTGACAGCGTTGGCATCAGAGCCGGACTGCCTGTAGGTTCTCCAAGCCAAACTGGTCGATGTTGAGTCTAGAAATTCTTTAGTTATATGTAGGGGAATTGTTTGTGGGATGGAACGTAAGGCTCTTTTTACTCCTTTATCTTATGACATTCTGATCTGAGTCAGTCCATTCTTCTACCGGGGGATAAGGAATTAGGATCTATTCTCTCTATCAGGATCACGTGTTACTAATCAGTAGTACCTTATAAGTTTGATGGATACAAGCCTAGTTCAGTTCTACTACCACATTATGTTGTTAGAATGGATTCAGAACTTTGATATGATGATGATGAGTGTGTATGTAATCCTTTGTCAAATGTCTCAAAATCCTTCTTGAGCATTTACAGCTGTTATGCTGCCGAAATTTTGCTAGAAATTCTAATGCCCTTGCATTATGATTGTGCTTTCAGATGGCCACTCGCGACCTCAATCAAGTGGTTCGCCTGACTCGATGCCTAGATGTACCCGGCCATACTGCCAAGTTGGTCAGGGTAATGACTGAGGCTGGATACCGCTGGTATCCTGAGTACACGGTCGAAGAGCAATTCCGAGATTTTAATCAAAGCCAGTATCTCTGCACTGTCAGGATATTTCCATCTTATCCTGG
>NW_021181208.1:0-1260 GCF_002162155.2 Triticum dicoccoides | reverse complement strand
CTCTCGGATTTTATGGCCTCAAGCCATTTATCGGAATCCGGGCCCACCATCGCTTCTCCATAGCTCGTAGGTTCATTGTTGTCTAGCAACATGACCTTCAAGACAGGATTACGTACCACTCTGAAGTAGTACGCATCCTTGTCATCCTACGAGGTTTGGGAGTGACTTGATCCGAAGTTTCATGATCAATATCATAAGCTTCCACTTCAATTGGTGTAGGTGCCACAGGAACAACTCCCTGTGCCCTGTCACACACTAGTTGAAGAGACGGTTCAATAACCTCATCAAGTCTCCACCATCCTCCCACTCAATTCTTTCGAGAGAAACTTTTCCTCGAGAAAGGACCCGATTCTAGAAACAATCCATATTGCTTTCGGATATGAATTAGGAGGTATACCCAACTGTTTTGGGTTTCCTATGAAGATGCATTTTATCCGCTTTGGGTTCAAGCTTATCAACCTGAAACTTTTTCATATAAGCGTCGCAGCCCCAAACTTTTAAGAAACGACAACTTAGGTTTCTCTAAACCATAATTCATACGGTGTCATCTCATCGGAATTACGTGGTGCCCTATTTAAAGTGAATGTGGTTGTCTCTAATGCCTAACCCATGAACGATAGTGGTAATACGATAAGAGACATCATGGTATGCATCATATCCAATAGGGTGCAGTTATGATGTTCGGACACACCATCACACTATGGTGTTCCAGGCGGTATTAATTGCGAAACAATTTCCACAATGTCTTAATTGTGTGCCAAAACTCGTAACTCGGATACTCATCTCTATGATCTTATCATAGACATTTTATCCTCTTGTCACGATGATCTTCAACTTTACTCTGAAATTACTTGAACCATTCAATAATTCAGACTTGTGTTTCATCAAGTAAATATATTCAACATCTACTCGAATCATCTGTGAAGTAAGAACATAATGATATTCACTGCATGCCTCAGCACTCATTGGACTACACACATCAAAATGTGTTACTTCCAACAAGTTGCTATCTTGTTCCATCTTACTGAAACCGAGGCTTTTCAGTCATCTTGCCCATGTGGTATGATTTGCATATCTCAAGTGATTCAAAATCAAGTGAGTTCAAACGGTCCATTTGCATGGAGTTTCTTCATGCATATATACCAATAGACATGGTTCACATGTCTCAAACTTTTCAAAAATGAGTGAGTCCAAAGATCCATCAACATGGAGCTTCTTCATGCATTTTATACCGATATGACTTACGTGGCAGTGCCACAA
>NW_021181207.1:53880-58089 GCF_002162155.2 Triticum dicoccoides | reverse complement strand
AAGGTGGGAATCAAGTGCAAAAAGAAAGGCAAAGTATGCTGCAAAAAAAACACCCCGTGTGCGGAATCGATCGCTATGCCACGTCCAGATCTAACTAGCACATTGTCCAACCCTCACACACATTGTCCTACTCTCACGCTTTCAGCCATCACGCCACAATCCGACGGTGAACAAATAGATCATGCTCCTACCGTCAATGTGGCCCCCACATACATCCGCAACACCGTTATCCTATGAACTATCATCTTTCATCATGTAATCATTCATGACATATAAATAATGGTTCGATAATGTTGTAGGTGCATACCTAAGCAGAACCTTTGGTGATGGTGCTGTAGATGGCGACCTCATCGAAATAAATGAGCACCTACAAAATGCCGACCAGCAAACCAGTGATCCGGTAACAAAGGCGGATAATGGAGCGGACGAGCAGAGTCATGAGTCCAGAGGTCAGCGTGGGACGAGAGAGCGAGCTTGCAAGGGAAGTATGGCGGCGAAGACTCGTCAGGTGAAAATTGGGAAGCAAAAAACATGTTCGGAGGTACCACGTGGTGAGAGGAATGCTCTACGCGACCAGTGTAATGAAAGGTTTGCAGGTAGGGTGATGACACCAACCGTCAGGTCCATCTCCATACTGGAAATGAGCTCAACTAGACAACCTACCATACTGGAAGCACACAGTGCCTCGACGCCATCTAGCACGCCGGAGTACACGATCAGAAGTGAAGGTAACACTCCCATCCTTACTCTCTTGCTTTCCTTGAGACTGAACCCTCATTTATTGGTTTCGCACCTGAGCAGACGACATGGACGCTTACCTTAGTCGTCTCATGAATGATAATGTCAACCCTGACATCCTCTTTGATGATGAGTATTACCTTTTTGCTGGTGAAGGTATGTACACAGTACACCCACGGGAGCAACATCCACCCGTTGGAAATATCACACTAATTATAAACATTGTTTGCAGGCTCAGATGTTGATGACATGGAGCACGATGAATTGGAAGACTCAAGTCACAATACATATGTCGACCATGATCCATTGGACTATGTCTACTCAAACCTCCCGGACCACACACACACATCCTGAAGCACGCCACAAATTGCCATCACTGCAAGGCCAAGAAGTTTGTGTCCAAGGCCCCGGGATTCTGTTGTCGCAATGGGCAGATCCAGCTGAAGCAACCGGAGCCCATCCCGGAGCTAATGAGGCTTTGGTCTAGCATATGGATGCGGACTCAAGGCATTTTCGGGAGAATATACGGTTCTTCAACGGCCACTTCTCCTTCACAACCCTCGGTGTCAGCCTTGATGAAAGCTACACAAACATGAAGTCTGGGGTGTACACATTCCGGGTGCACGGCACCATCTACCACAACGTTCATTCCTTCGGGCCAACATCACGTCCAGATCATCTACAGTTGTACTTCTACGATGACGACCCGGGCCTAACCCATCGCAAGGCTGCCACCGAGCAATTAGACCAGGATGTCATCAGAAAGTTAGTGGACATACTCAGGGAAAACCCGTACTCCCAGCAGTTTAGGAGTTTGGGTGCGCACAGGGACAACCTTGACGATTACAGGATAGACCTCAACACTGACCAGAGACTAGACCAACGGAAGTATAATAGACCTTTCTCATCTGAGGTCGCTGCAATTTGGGTGGAGGGCACTGACCTAGCGAAGAGGTTCGCTCGTAGGATTACACTTTGCGGGAATGACAACCAGAGGCACAGTATACATGTGACGGCTGGCTCGTATGACCCGCTCTCTTACCCACTCTTCTACCCAAGAGGGGAGCTCGGTTGGCATCCGAAACTTCCTAAACGCGATGTCACTTGGCCGGTTATGCAACAACCAAGAGGTAGACGTGATGATGATGATGATGATGATGCAGGTAAGCCTCATGCGTGTTCTGTCGTTTAGATTAATTGTATACTTCTCATATGAATCCTAATGTCCGCGTTACTCATCCATGTGCAGAGGGGAATAGCAGGTTATACGTCTCGGTGAGAGACTACTACTGTTACATGCTCCAGACACGACCTGGAATATTCAATCCCATACTCTGTGGAGCATGATTGCTCCAGCAATGGGGGGTGGACATGTACATCAAGATTGAGAGTTGTAGGTTGAATGGTACAGGAAGAACCAGACAAAGATCCGTGCCGACCTATATAAAGGAGTTGTTGATGCAATTACATCCGGGGAGACTCGGGCAAGCGCTGTTGGGGTAAGGATAGTGCTCCCTGGAACGTACCCAGGTGGCGACCGCGACATGAAGCGGAGGCATATGGATGCCATGGCAATTGTCCATACCTACGGGAAGCCTGGCATCTTCTTGACCATGAACTGCAACCCTAACTGGGAAGAGATAACGAATGAGTTGTTTCCTGGTCAGACAGCGCAAGACCGACCTGATCTTGTTGCTCGTGTGTTCCATGGCAAGCTAGAGGCTATGAAAGAGATGTTGTTCAAGAAGAATATCCTGGGTGTGGTTGTCATACATGTATACGTAGTCGAGTTCCAGAAGAGGGACCTCCCCCACGCACACTTTTTGTTGATCATGGATTCTGCCTATAAGCTTGTTGTTCCGGAGCAGTACGACCGACTCATTTCTGCCGAGCTCCCAGACAAGCAGAAGTATCCTGAACTCCATGCCTTGGTGGTGAAACATATGATGCACGGACCATGTGGTGTTCTCAGTCCCAAAAATGTGTGCATGCAACAGAACACGCGGCCGTTCAATGAAAACACGGCACAGGGTAAGGACTCATACCCTGTTTATCGTCGTCGAGATAATGGTCGACAGGCTAAGGTCCGGGGTAAAATGTTGGACAACAGATGGGTTGTTCCGTATAACCCTTACCTTCTGCGGATGTTCAATTGCCACATCAACGTTGAGGTTTGCTCCAGCATAAAGGCCGTCAAATACCTTTACAAGTACATATACAAGGGCCATGATAGGGCTTCTTTCAGCATTGACCAACCCGACGCTGATGGTAACATTGATGAGATCAAAAGATACGTAGACGCGAGGTGGGTTACTCCTCCAGAGGCAATGTGGAGGATATTTGGATTCCCCTTGTGTGCCAATGAGCCGCCTGTCCTACAGTTGCCTCTTCATCTCCCGAATATGCACAGAGTGGCATTCAATGAGCAAGCTCACTTGACCGACGTAGTCGCCTCTGAGAAAGCGTCCAAATCCATGTTGACAGAGTATTTCAAAGCTAACCAAGACCACCCGTGGGCTAGGAATATATTGTACAAGGATTTTCCCGGAAGGTTCACATGGCAGAAGGGTAAGAAGTATTGGAATGACTGGGTGGAGCGTTTTTAGATAGGTCGAATTGTGTCTGCCAATCCTGCCGAGGGGGAGCGATACTATCTGCGTGTGCTGCTAAACCATGTTGCTGGCAAGACATCATATGAGGACCTGCTCACCGTGGACGGTAGGCTATGCGGGAGCTTTAGAGAGGCCGCCGAAAGGTTGGGACTCATCGAGGCAGATAACACGCTCGATGACTGTCTTACCGAGGCAGAGCAGTGGGCGATGCCATGTTCGCTCAGGAGGCTCTTCACAACAATTTTGGTGCACTGTGAGCCAGGCGACGTGCGTGGTTTATGGGATAGGCACTTGGAGCATATGTCTGATGACTATCGGCGATCACACATGTGCCCAATTGAGGATTTGTGGGTGCCCACGTACGGTAAGGCGGTGCTCCTGAGTGCACTCCAGTCTTCAACTGAAGCGAGAACCGCACGTCAAGTGGATGGAGATCAGGCACGTACGTCTCTCTCTTACCTTCTCCTCTCTTCCTTTTTACCTTCTCCACACGCCGTGCTTCGGGGTCGGCATTACACCTCCGGGCGGACGCAGCAGGACTCCGACTTGTACCTGGACCCAATGCAAGGACCTCCCTACTTCATTCCGGTCACCGACGACCTCCTTGAGAAGTAACTCGATCGCAGCTTATTTTCAAGGGAGGAACTGGACTGGTTGAGCGGGATGACGATGACCGACGACCAAAAACACGAATGGGATTAATTACGTGGGGCGTGGTACACTGGTACTACGCGGGCGCACTAGTAACGCTGGGAACGGTTTGGACAACTTGGACATGCATTCTTCTTCTGGCGATGACCAAAAACATGGTCCGTGGTGGGCAAAGAGGTACTCCCTCCGTCCTTAAAAAAGTGTACTT
>NW_021181207.1:30263-53806 GCF_002162155.2 Triticum dicoccoides | reverse complement strand
CAACTTTGTTGGAGGGTTAAAATATCTCAAAGTTTGACCGAGTTTGTGCAAATATATGTCAATGCTTGTGAAACCAAATAGGTATATGACAAAAATATATTTTATCATAAATCTAATGCTATTAATTTGATGGCATAAACATTGGTCTATTATTGTATAAATACGGTCAAACATATAAAACTTTGACTTTACAACAAAGTTGGAAGTACACTCTTTTAAGGACGGAGGGAGTAGTGTTCATCTGCTCCGCAAACTGAAATAAGGTTGACCGATGCATCCTCCATGGACAGAGCGCGCGCGGGAACCCACCCATTGGAGTTACTCACTCCATGGGTTGCACCCATGCAACCACGCCCGAGGTGACATGGGTTCTGCAACGTCACCGACTTTTGGAAGGGACAATCATGCATGTGCACTTGTGCAGGGTTGCACTCCTTAATCTGGCCTGCCTTTTGATGTGTTTTGTTGCCTTACGCATGCATCTCTCATGCCGGGGGTATGGCAGGTCTAGCTCTATGTGTCAACGCGCGCCTTCGACTTGGGTGGCCTCGTAGAACCCCGTGAGACATGACCGCACTGGTAGAAAACCGCAACGTGTCCGCAGTCAGCGCACGATAACAACTCGATGAAATGCGCACTAAAAAATAGATTAAGAAGGGGGAGGTATAAGATGAGCAGGAGAGAGAAATACTACCAGTGGGCTCCCATGCATTGCACTCTTTTTTATAGAAAAAGTTTGGTCACACGCTACTATGTGTTTTGTGCCCGGAATATCACCAATGGTAATAAAGATAAGAACAGTAACCAAGTAAAACTAGTGTGTTGCATTTGGCTCTTATTACAGTTTATTGTTTTTATTTGGGTTTGTCGAATTTGGCTACAACTAAAATATGCTCAACATCATAATACCATGTAATGAGCCCAAAATAATATTCATCATCATTTCACGTGGGTAAACCTTAGTTTTTATAATTACAATTCATTTGTCCAAAACCCTATTTGAAACTTTTGTTTTACAAAACTCCCAAAACACATGTTTTGCAGAAAATGACAAAGCTTTGTCTTATGAACCACCCGATATCTGATTATCCAAGCGCAATCCATGACCGAAGTGAGGATGGAAATTAACCTTTTTAACCATTGTATGTGTTATTTCAATAAATTTGATTATTCTATGCTAGGAAATCATCAAGTACCAGTCGTACTCACAATCTCCACACATATCATTTTCATCCCCGGATGATTACTCATGGTTTTCACACATACAACAATCATCCTCAGAGGATTACTCACTTAGACGCAAGCCATGCTCATTATTTGGGCATCTTGGATCATAGGGCTATCAGCCCCAATTAGTTAAGGAACAAAAGAAAAGCACCCATTTAAACCGTTATGGATTTGATCAAGTTCCCTTTACTTGGCCAGACATGTTGTAGATATATTATTTCAGTTACACCCTCAATCTTTTTGAGTTTTCAAGACTTGTGCCTAGAAGCTGTCTAATCTATGATCCATTATTTCATGTGCAATAGTACTGTAGTGTGGTGGCACATGTTGCAACTAGCCAGGTTGGTTTATAGACAAAAGGAACTTTTTCGGTTGTGTGTTTTTCACACAATTTCTCATGGTCGAAGTGGCGGGTACGAGGTGGAGTGGCCAACGAGAACGACACACAACTATCGTTGTTCTCGTCCGTGATCACCTACGGCGCATATGCGTCTGAGTTCGTCGTGCGAGCACTACATGTGACCTCATAGAGCGCCCACCACTCCATGAAGAAGTTCAGGTTCTCCGCGGCCATGGGCGCCATAGCCTCATCGCTCATGAACTCCCTGTAGATTAGACCCTCTGCCAGCCGATGACGTGCGAGGAGGATGAGATTGTAGTGTTGGCCCTCATGTGGCTTCCGGAATGCCAACACCGGTGGCCGCTCCGCCATGACGGCATCGAAATGCGCCTGCTCCATGGTGAATCTGACATGGGCCAATGCGGGCAGGGGCGCCGACTTGTCGTCAGAGGCACCCTCTATCGATCCCCAGGTTATCGTTGGAGATCTCTGACAAGCTCGCCGACATGTCGACCTCTATCCGCCGCGCATGACGGCCTGCTAGATGGTCGGAAGGGTGGCCAGCTTGTGCTACTGCTGAGTTGAGAGGCTCTCCCACATCACTCTATAGCTCGCAGTCATGGCGGAGGTGGTGCACGGAGGAGGGTGGGAGGAGGACATGGTGTAGAGTGCATCGTGAGAGGTGTGGCCTTGTTTAGTTAATGGATGTCGGTCAGGCCAAGCGGCGGTTTGTGTCAATGCGGGTGGCAAAGTCGGTTTCTCAAACGATGCGCCTGTAATCCCTGTGTAATGCCGGTAGGCACACAGATGAGCAATCCATTTGAATATGGTAGATGGTCGTCACATCTCGTCCAGTCACGTCTCTCCAGCATTGAACATGCACGGAGAACGGGACACGACGCGGGCGGCGTTCTCGGTTGGTGTGCATCTTCAATGCCGACCTCAGTGACAGGTCACGTCCGCTCTGGGCCAACATGAGTGCGACGTGGATGACACTCTCGGTTGGTGTGCCTCTCCAATCTCGGCTTCAGTGAGAGGTCGCGTTCACTCAGGGCTGACATGAATGCGGTGTAGAGAGTAGAGATGCGTTCACTCGGGAGATGTTTATGGGGGGACCGGGGTGTCCGATGCGGACGTGGTGGTGGTCCAACGCCCACAAAGCCCCCTGGTTTGTGGAAAAAAGGACAACCAGACTGGTTCGTCGACGGATGGGGGTTTGCCTTGGATGGCGAAGTGCGTTCGGACTACTAGGTCCGGACGATTATAGGCGGTTTAAGGGTCCGCGTTGGAGATACCCTAAGCGAGACGTCCCCATTGAAACATCTCAGTTCGTGGCCAAAGTACTTGCGGAAATGTTCTAGGCCCAAATAACGCGTTGTGGTTATAAAGTTCAAATGAAAAATTAAAATTTAAAATATTTTTGGTTCCCACTTAAATTTCAGGTCAGCTCTTCCCGCACAAACTCGACATGAATTTTTTTTGATTCAACTTCTCTAGCTCACGTTCAAGCAAAACCATCCCACTCTCTTTTCTGTCATTGGATCTCTACTCCTAATGGACGAGTTGGTTGAATAGTCCCCCCCACTTTCGTCTGGGTTTTTTTCAACCGGTTTTTTTCGTCCCATCACCCCCACACCAACCCACCGAACCCAGACCATGCACGTAGACAAAGAAAACAGCGTCCTGCCACCGATCAGGTCGCCATGACGCCGATCCCCAGGATCGGCCCGCCGTCGAACCTCATACCCCGCACCGGGTCTCGCCGCCTGAGTCCATCTGGATCGCCGCCTGAGTCCATCTGGATCTCGCCGCCCGAGTCCATCTGGATATGCGCACTCCACAGCGCCGCCGCCGCGGAACCACTGGACAGCGCCGCCACCACGGAACCACGACAACGACATAGGAGTTCCCGTCGGCGACGCTGTACGGATTCAACCCCAGGTATGAACACACAGGCTTTGTTTGTTACGTATACGTGTACAGATCATAACATACACAACTCTCCGCAAATGTAATACATGATAACTTCGGCGGAACATATACAACTTTCGGTTAATCTATACATGACAGGCAGAACCAACTATTATAATGATCATTTGTTTAATCTATAGAACCGGTCCACGACAGTAAGTGCAATGGTTGTAGTCAAAAACAATGGGCGAACTGGGCCAAGCATCTAAAGGTCCTTTGGTTAGAGCAGGTCTACCCTTTCAGCCACAACAAGTACTTGGATATTCATTACTTCCCCATATTCACCATGAAGGATACTCTCAAAGATCCATACCTGGTTAAGAGCATAGTGTTGGGCTTCACATGACAAAAGGAAAAATAATTACCTCCCCGATTGTACCATCCTCAAAGTCAGCATTGAAGGATTCAGAAATATTGTCGAACGTCATACCCTCCAAGACATCATAATTATATGGACCTGGAATAAACCAAACGAATAAAATGATGAAAGCAAACAAAAATACCCGATGTTCCAAAATAAGTGGAATGCGACATATCTATTGCTATTTTGTTACAACAGAAACTGATTCTCAACTCAAATGTAGTGCAAATAAAAATAGATCTTGTGTAATACAGTTATGTGCTTGAGAACGAAAATACAACGTAAATGATTAACATAATACAGAAGGTCAGAGCTGGAATGTGCAGTCGTGGTAGTCATTTTTCTTGTTAACACGCTCGACATGTCTTTCTATTTTCATATGTATAGCAAATGCTGCCCTTATGGACTGAGTTTCTGTAGCATGTGTTAGATAATAACGAGAAATAAACAAGACAAAGAGACACGGATTTTTACGTGGAAACCCTTGCGGGAGAAAACCACGGACGCACGAAGGCGCAATCACTATGAGGAGGAGTATTACAAGCACGAGACGACAGACCGTCTGAGGTGCGACTACATGGGGTATATAAGACGGCAATACATGAGAGTCCTTGGAGGACAAGTAAACGAGTTGTACTCGTACGCGTCGACGTCAACACAAAGGCCCACACCGTATGTACTACGTCTAGTCCAATACGGTACTAGAATTTAGATCATAATTTAATAATCTCCACCTTGATCCAAATTCCCTCCAGTAGTCGAAGAAAGTGAATAACTCCATCCAAATCAGCATAAACACCTTGTGCGTCAAAGTCCATCGGACTAGTGAGAAATACCAACTAAGCCTGAGCAAAGCTCAAACTTATTGGTAGGAACTGGCTTTGTCATCATATCAGCAGGATTGTCATGAGTACTTATCTTGCATACCTTCAAATCACCTTCAGCAACAACATCTCGAATATAGTGATATCTGACATCAATGTGCTTTGTTCTCTCATGGTACATTGTATTCTTGGTAAGATATATAGCACTTTGACTGTCACTAAATATGGTAGGACAAGATGAATCTCCACAAAGCTCAGTGTATAAACCTTTCAACCAGATAGCTTCTTTGCATGCCTCAGAAATAGCCATATTCTCGGCATCAATAGTGGAACAAGCCACAATAGACTGCAAAGTTGCTCTCCAACTCACAGCACAACCACCAAGGATGAAAACATAACCTGTGAGTGATCTTCTCTTATCCAAATCACCAGCAAAATCAGAATCAACAAAACCAACAAGTCCATCTCCAGTTTTCCCAAACTTTAAGTAAGAATTAGAAGTACCACGCAGGTATCTGAAAATCCACTGAACTGCTTTCCAATGCTATTTTCCAGGATTAGCCATGTACAACACTCAATGCATATGATAAATCCGGACGAGAACAAACCATGGCATACATAAGTGAACCAACTGCACTCGAATAGGGAACTGTAGACATGTACTCAATATCTGCATCTGACTTAGGACATAAAGCTGATGATAATTTGAAGTGTGCAGCTAACGGAGTACTTACTGGCTTGGCATTATGCATATTAAAATGACGAAGAACTTTATCAATATATCCCTTCTGACTTAGATATACTTTTCCAGACGGTCTATCTCTGGATATTTCCATGCCAAGTATTTTCTTTGCTACACCCAAATCCTTTATCTCAAATTCATTACTCAATTGCTTCCTTAGTTCATCAATCTCTGACATACTCTTTGCAGCAATAAGCATATCATCAACATAAAGGAGCAAATAAATAGTTGAACCATTGACAGTTTTCAAATAAACACAACTATCATAATTAGACCTTTTGAAACCTTGAGAGATCATAAAGGTGTCAAATCTCTTGTACCACTGTCTAGGGGATTGCTTCAATCCATAAAGAGATTTCTTTAACTTGCAGACAAGCTTTTCTTTTCCAGGAATAACAAAACCTTCAGGTTGTTCCATATAAATATCCTCTTCTAATTCTCCATGTAAAAATGCAGTTTTAACATCCAATTGTTCAAGCTCAAGATTATGCATGGCAACAATACTGAGTAAAGTGCGAATAGAGCTATGCTTCACAACAGGAGAAAAGACTTCGTTATAGTCAATACCTGGAATCTGGCTATAACCTTTAGCAACTAACCTTGCTTTATATCTTGTCTCATCATTAGGAGAAACACCTTCTTTCCTCTTGAAAACCCACTTGCAACGACTGGGTTTCTTCTCTCTAGGCAATTTTACTAAATCCCAAGTGCCATTCTTTTCAAGTGATTCCATCTCATCATGCATAGCGGTCATCCACTTATTACTATCACCAGAAATAATAGCCTCGGAATATGAAGAAGGCTCGGAATTACCTTCAATTTCTTCTGCAACAGATAAAGCAAAAGAAACAATATTGCACTCTTCAATTAACCTGTCAGGTTTATTAATACCCCGCCTGACTCTGTCACGTGCAAGATTCCAACTGGGTGGAACAATATGCTGATTTGGAGTGGGAGTGACATGATCATCATTAACGACGGGTTCATCATGTGCATCAACAATTTCATTACCAGATGTATCACCTGAATCAATAACATGCTCCACCTGAACAGTAGGCTGCTAAACAGTAGGCTGTTGTTCACTCTCAACGGGAACATTAGTAGATGAAACATCATGTAACATAGCAGATTCATTAAAGATAACATTTCTGCTAATAACAACCTTCTTGGTTTCAGGATTCCACAATTTAAAACCTTTAACACCAGACTTATAACCAAGAAAGATGCACTTAACAGCCCTAGGCTCCAACTTTCCATTATCAACATGAGCATAAGCAGTGCAACCAAAAACTCTCAACTGTGAATAATCAGCAGGTGAACCAGACCATACCTCAACTGGAGTTTACTTATTAAGAGCAATAGATGGTGAACGATTAGTGAGACAACAAGCAGTGGAAGCGGCCTCAGCCCAAAAACGCCTATGCAAACCTGCATTGGACAACATGCAACGGGCTCTGGAAATAATGGTCCTGTTCATACGCTCAGCAACACCGTTTTGTTGAGGAGTATAAGGAACGGTGTAGTGTCTAACAATGCCTTCAGACTTGCAATAATTCTTAAATTGCTTAGAACAGAATTCCATACCATTAGGAGTGCGAAGTATTTTTACCTTCCTTTCAGTTTGCCTCTCAATCATAATCTTCCACTCCTTAAATGCTGAGAATGCTTCATATTTATGCTTCAAGAAATAAGGACAAACTTTTCTCGAATAATCATCAATAATAGTTAGCATATAACTTGCACCACCTAATGACTTCTTGCGAGATGGTCCCCATAAATCAGAATGCACATAATCAAAAATACCTTCAGTTGTATGGGTCGAAGTATTGAACTTCACCCTCTTGTGCTTGCCGAAGATACAGTGCTCACAAAATTTCAATTTACCAGGTTCATATCCATCAAGAAGACCTCTCTTGTTTAACTCTGCTAAACCAAGTTCACTCATATGTCCAAGACGCATATGCCAAAGGTTAGCAGCATCACAATCAGAATTCTTTGAAACAACTTGAGTAGCGTTACCTGAAACAGTAGAACCTCGAAGGTAATAAAGATCATTGGTCGAACTTAAGTCACCTTTCATCACAACAAGGGAACCTTTGGTGACCTTCAAAACACTATCTCCACCTGAATATTTGTACCCCTTTGCATCAAGGGCACTCATAGAAATAAGATTTCTCTTCATCTTCGGAATATACCGAACATCTGTCAAAGTTCTGATTATGCCATCGAACATCTTGATTCGAATAGAACCTATGCCTTCAATCTTGCATGGTGAATTATCAAAACCCAAAACGGAACCAGCAGAAGTAGTGGAATCAAAAGTATTAAACCAATCTCTATGTGGACACATATGAAAAGTGCATGCAGTGTCAAGTACCCACTCATCATTGGTCTCAGCACATCCAGCAATAACGACAAGAGCATCATCGGAACTATCATCACGAGCAACGTTAGCAGAATTTTCACCTTGTTTGTTACCTTTCCTCTTTTCCTTGTTCTGCAACTTGAAACACTTAGAGATGTCATGCCCATCTCTCCTGCAATACCTGCAATACTTCTTGTCTCTGGATTGCGACCGGCCCCTGTAGCCGTTTTTACTTTTGCCTCTGTTTCCATTATTGGAGTTCTTCTCCTTTGTCCTGCCACGAACAGATAATCCCTCGGCTTGGGATGAACTTGAACCATCATGAGGCACCGTTAATTTCATCTTCTCCTTAGAGTTCAAAGCTTCATAAACTTCATTAAGCGTGAGAGTATCACGACTGTATAATATGGTGTCTCGAAAATTGGTATAAGAACTTGGCAGTGAACAAAGTAACATTAAAGCAGTATCTTCCTCTTCATACTTAACCTCCATTGCAGCTAGATCAGATATGATCTCTTTAAATTCTGAAATATGATTCAAAACATTACCTCCCTCGGGTAACCTGTGCAGGAATAATTTTTGCTTCAGATGCATCTTGCTGGTGAGATCTTTAGTCATGCAAATCCCTTCCAGCTTTAACCATAGAGCGGCGGCAGTTTTCTTGCTCAAAACTTCCTGCAAAATATTATTATGCAAATGGAGTTGAATTTGTGACAAGGCCTTACAATCAATTCTTTTCTCCTCATCAGCCCAGTCCTGAATTCTGTTCTTCCCAAAACTATCCAGTGCTTCATCATAGTCGGACTGTGCCAACAACGCTCGCATCTTGACTTGCCATAGAGTAAACCTTGTGTCACGGTCCAGCAGCGGAAGATCGTACTTCGTGGATGCCATGAGTCGATTAATCTGTGTGCACAAAGTAGTACAAGCCGGTAGAAAAAATTCTTGACAGAATTAATATGAGGAGCAAACAAAACAGAGTAAATAGCACCTGATAGTCGCTGGACAGTGGACGTAGCGATTGAACAGAGAACAAAAAATCTGATCTATAGATCAGCCTCGGTGTCCACGTGAGTAGTAGTAGTACTCAACTAGTACTAGCAGGTCACGAAGTAGAATAGTACTAGCACTAGGTAGTGTAACCTTGTAATCTCACGCGAGTAGGAGCAGCAGCAGCTTGGTAGGCTTGACGTGATGCAGCAGACAAGCAAATCGATTGTACCTCAGGACTTGATCCTTCACGGTAGCAGCAGCGTAGCAGCCTCGGGACTTGAACGAGCATCAGCAGCGGCAACTCGGCGGCTTGAAAATCTGTACGAAGCAGCAGCGACTCGGTGGATCGTACAAGGACGGCTGCAACTTGTAGCGATTTGTACGCGTGCGTACAAATAGAGCTTCTGTCGGTCTCGGCTTTTTAGGCGAATCGATCCAGCTCCGAATTTGAGGGATCGCCAGAGAGGCAGAGACGCGTGCAGCGGTGCACACGTCGGAACCCTAATCTCCCGTCTCAAATCTTGTATATGAACCTTAGTTCTGTATACCACTTGTTAGATAATAACGAGAAATAAACGAGACAAAGAGAGATGGATTTTTACGTGGAAACCCTTGCGGGAGAAAACCACGGACGCACGAAGGTGCAATCACTATGAGGAGGAGTATTACAAGCACGAGACGACAGACCGTCTGAGGTGCGACTACATGGGGTATATAAGACGGCAATACATGAGAGTCCTTGTAAGACAAGTAAACGAGTTGTACTCGTACGCGTCGACGTCAACGCAAAGACCCACACCGTATTTACTACGTCTAGGCCAATTCGGTACTAGAATTTAGATCATAATTTAACAGCATGGGAACGGGCGTTTAGTACTGTTGGTATTTCACGTTATCTGCTTGTAGAGTCAGTTTACAAGTTTTTGCGGGATACCTCAGTCTGGGTTTTTTTCGTCTGGTTTTTTCTCAACCGGTTTTTTCCGTCCCATCACCCCCACACCAACCCACCGAACCCCACCCACCGAACCCAGACCATGCACGTAGACAAAGAAAACAACGTCCTGCCGCCGATCAGGATCGCCCTGAGGCCGATCCCCAGGATAGGCCTGCCGTCGAACCTCATACCCCGCACCGGGTCTCGCCGCCTGAGTCCATCTGGATCGCCGCCTGAGTCCATCTGGATCTCGCCGCCCGAGTCCATCTGGATCTCGCCGCCCGAGTCCATCTGGATCTGCGCACTCCACAGCGCCGCCGCCGCGGAACCACTCGACAGTGCCGCCGCCACGGAACCACTGGACAGCGCCGCCGCCGCGGAACCACGACAGCGACATAGGAGTTCCCGCCGGCGACGCTGTACGGATTCAACCCCAGGTATGAACACACAGGCTTTGTTTGTTATGTATACGTGTACAGATCATAACATACACAACTCTCCACAAATGTAATACATGATAACTTCGGCGGAACATATACAACTTTCGGTTAATCTATACATGACAGGCAGAACCAACTATTATAATGATCCTTTGTTTAATCTATAGAACCGGTCCACAACAGTAAGTTTTTTTTTGACGGAAAAGCCAATTTATTAATCAAAGTCCACAAAAGGTGGGATACAAACTTGGTCATGGGGCTGGCCAAGCCACACATGACGTCCCTTAGAAAGGGAAAGAGCATACCTTGCTAGTCTATGAGCTTCAACATTAACTAACCGATTTTCGAAAATGAAATTACAAGAATAAGGAATAACTCTAGAGTTGATCTCAGCGACAATGGCTTCATATGGACCCTGGCTCCTTTTGGAAATATCCTTGATGACTTGCTTGCAATCTGAAGATACTATGAATTGTTGTAGACCGAGATCCTGGGCCAAGGCAATTGCTTCTCGGCATGCTATGGCTTCTAGTGTTGCTGGGTCACAAACGCCAGCAACAACTAGGGCTGAGCTACCTAGATAAGCTCCATGGGAGTTCCTGCAAATAGCAGCAGCCGATCCGCCTCTGGAGCGAACAGCTGCATCGACGTGGATTTTTGCATATCCGGCCGGTAAGTGCAATGGTTGTAGTCAAAAACCATGGGCGAACTGGGCCAAGCATCTAAAGGTCCTTTGGTTAGAGCAGGTCTACCCTTTCAGCCACAACAAGTACTTGGATATTCATTACTTCTCCATATTCACCATGAAGGATACTCTCAAAGATCCATACCTGGTTAAGAGCATAGTGTTGGGCTTCACATGACAAAAGGAAAAATAATTACCTCCCCGATTGTACCATCCTCAAAGTCAGCATTGAAGGATTCAGAAATATTGTCGAACGTCATACCCTCCAAGACATCATAATTATATGGACCTGGAATAAACCAAACGAATAAAATGATGAAAGCAAACAAAAATACCCGACGTTCCAAAATAAGTGGAATGCGACATATATATTGCTATTTTGTTACAACAGAAACTAATTCTCAACTCAAATGTAGTGCAAATAAAAATAGATCTTGTGTAATACAGTTATGTGCTTGAGAACGAAAATACAACGTAAATGATTAACATAATACAGAAGGTCAGAGCTGGAATGTGCAGTCGTGGTAGTCATTTTTCCTGTTAACAGGCTCCAATACTCAGACCAAGCAACCCCGATCATGTTTTCAAAAAAAATGCAAAGTAGCAAAGTCTGTTCGACATGTCTTTCTATTTTCATATGTATAGCAAATGCTGCCCTTATGGACTGAGTTTCTGTAGCATGGGAACGGGCGTTTAGTACTGTTGGTATTTCATGTTATCTGCTTGCAGAGTCAATTTACAAGTTTTTGCGGGATATCTCAGTCTGTTGGACATGTCTTTTTTTTAGTAGTTACCTATGGGGACTCCACACAGCAAGCCAACGGAACAGACGACATCATCGCCGATACCTCCAGGTATATGTTCACCTGTAAATTGTGCTACACAAGTCAAACACCATCCCAGGAAACTGAATGTGTTGCAGGCCCGAGGGAGGGGACAAGTGTTGACGACTCTAATGAAGGGATTATACCCGTAGCCGACGTTGTTGACATAATGTACCCACGTAGTCCAGGTATAAGGCTTAATTTTATCCTTTTTATGTGAAAAATCATACCTAACATACTTGGGCACAACTGATTCTGATGTATCAACATCGTCACTTGTAGGAGTCCATATTACTCCCTACGAACGGATGATACCTCAGACCGATGGTGTTAGCACATATGATACTCCAGGTATATATCTACCTCCATGTATATGTTGAGCTACATATTTTGTTATACATGTCAAACACCATCACAGAAGATGTTGCAGGCCCAATGGAGGGGACAAATGGTGACGACTCTAACGAAGGGATTATACCTGTAGCCGACGATGTTCACCATGTGCCGAAAGGTTAACACCATGTGCCTACAACTTTGCCTTATTTCGGTCCTGTATATTGTTATGATTACATGATGCAGACAACCCTCCAATCTCATGCCTATATAATGTAGATTCGTTGCCAGCTCTCAGTAATCTGACAAAAGAACTAGCTAGCATGACAAGTGACATTTGGGAAGAGAGGCCTCAGAATGTCCCACGCCATCCTCTCAGTGATATCACTAATGCAGATCAACCATCCTCTATGGACCTTCATGAAAAAAGAGAGCTAATGAAAGCTCGGAGGCGAGCTGCTTATAGAAAGAAAAAAGAGGAGGCTACTGTCAAGCAACAAGATGAAAAACTGTCTGCCCTTACGATATCAGGTAAGAATGCTTTATGGGAAGGCACTGCGATGATATTATATATACTCCCTCCATTCCACAATATAATGTTAACATCAAATCACATGCAGATATGCAAAATGTTCCCATGTTACCTCTCGGTGATATCACTAATGTGTGTCAACCAACCTCGGTGGACCTTGACGAGAAAAAAGAGCTAATAAATGCTCGAAGGTGAGCGGGTTATCGAAAGAAAAAAGAGGAGGAAGCCAGCAAGCAACAAGATGAAAATCTGCCTATGATTACGAAATCAGGTAAGGATGTTTTATGTTTCAGCAATACGATGACCATATGTATACTTTCTGAGTGAAGAATGTAGGCGACGTATGTCTCCTCACCCCAACCCCACGAATAATTGACCGAACAATAGTTCACCACTGTGTTTGTGCATACAATTCCTGATCATTTAGGTTCAATTTGATATAGGTCAGACATACGACTTTTGAGTCCATATACACTTTATGTATGGACACGGAGGGGTTATATAAAAAATAAACCCTAGATAGAGAAGTGGCTTCAACCAGACGTGTTACCTCTCGGTGAACAATGAAGACCCTAAACCCTCCGTGCATATATGCAAAATGTATTGCTGTTAACTCTCAAGGATACCAACCCAACTACATCCAGCTATACACATTGTTTAACCAGACCCTAAACCCTACATGCAGTTATGCTAAATGTTCCCCAGTTACCTCTCGGTGATATCACTAATGTGTGCCAACCATCCTCGGTGGACCTTGACAAGAAAAAAGAGCAAATAAAGGCTCGGAGGAGAGCTGCTTATCGAAAGAAAAAAGAGGAGGCAGCCAGCAAGCAACTAGATGAAAATCAGCCAGCCCTTACGATATCGGGTAAGAACGTTTTATGTTTCATCAATATGTTTCAGCACTGGGATTATATTACATACCCGCTCGGTTTCATAATATATGGTTACTATGTTTTCATGAAACTGAACCATTTGAATCTTTGTCCAACATTCTAAAATAATACAACAGATAAAACAAACTTTGTATTGTCGATATTGATATTTGATGAGATTCTGCTACCTTGCAAAATGTTGAACAATGAAGTTCTGATTATGTTTTCACACTGCTGTAAAGAACACAAGGGTGACTTAACAGACGAGCAAAGTGAGCAGAGAAACGCACGGAGGCGAGCAAATTATCAGAAAAAAGTGGGTGACGGAACGATCGATCTTCAAGAAAAAAATCAGAAGTTGCGAGAATAGCGTGTGCAACACCCTAAAACCATGACTGAGGATGAAAGGTGGGAATCAAGTGCAAAAAGAAAGGCAAAGTATGCTGCAAAAAAAACACCCCGTGTGCGGAATCGATCGCTATGCCACGTCCAGATCTAACTAGCACATTGTCCAACCCTCACACACATTGTCCTACTCTCACGCTTTCAGCCATCACGCCACAATCCGACAGTGAACAAATAGATCATGCTCCTACCGTCAATGTGGCCCCCACATACATCCGCAACACCGTTATCCTATGAACTATCATCTTTCATCATGTAATCATTCATGACATATAAATAATGGTTCGATAATGTTGTAGGTGCATACCTAAGCAGAACCTTTGGTGATGGTGCTGTAGATGGCGACCTCATCGAAATAAATGAGCACCTACAAAATGCCGACCAGCAAACCAGTGATCCGGTAACAAAGGCGGATAATGGAGCGGACGAGCAGAGTCATGAATCCAGAGCTCGGCGTGGGACGAGAGAGCAAGCTTGCAAGGGAAGTATGGCGGCGAAGACTCGTCAGGTGAAAATTGGGAAGCAAAAAACATGTTCGGAGGTACCACGTGGTGAGAGGAATGCTCTACGCGACCAGTGTAATGAAAGGTTTGCAGGTAGGGTGATGACACCAACCGTCAGGTCCATCTCCATACCGGAAATGAGCTCAACTAGACAACCTACCATACTGGAAGCACACAGTGCCTCGACCCCATCTAGCACGCCGGAGTACACGATCAGAAGTGAAGGTAACACTCCCATCCTTACTCTCTTGCTTTCCTTGAGACTGAACCCTCATTTATTGGTTTCGCACCTGAGCAGACGACATGGACGCTTACCTTAGTCGTCTCATGAATGATAATGTCAACCCTGACATCCTCTTTGACGATGAGTATTACCTTTTTGCTGGTGAAGGTATGTACATAGTACACCCACTGGAGCAACATCCACCCGTTGGAAATATCACACTAATTATAAACATTGTTTGCAGGCTCAGATGTTGATGACATGGAGCACGACGAATTGGAAGACTCAAGTCACAATACATATGTCGACCATGATCCATTGGACTATGTCTACTCAAACCTCCCGGACCACACACACATCCTGAAGCACGCCACAAATTGCCATCACTGCAAGGCCAAGAAGTTTGTGTCCAAGGCCCCGGGATTCTGTTGTCGCAGTGGGCAGATCCAGCTGAAGCAACCGGAGCCCATCCCGGAGCTAATGAGGCTTTGGTCTAGCATATGGATGCGGACTCAAGGCATTTTCGGGAGAATATACGGTTCTTCAACGGCCACTTCTCCTTCACAACCCTCGGTGTCAGCCTTGATGAAAGCTACACAAACATGAAGTCTGGGGTGTACACATTCCGGGCGCACGGCACCATCTACCACAACGTTCATTCCTTCGGGCCAACATCACGTCCAGATCATCTACAGTTGTACTTCTACGATGACGACCCGGGCCTAACCCATCGCAAGGCTGCCACCGAGCAATTAGACCAGGATGTCGTCAGAAAGTTAGTGGACATACTCAGGGAAAACCCGTACTCCCAGCAGTTTAGGAGTTTGGGTGCGCACAGGGACAACCTTGACGATTACAAGATAGACCTCAACACTGACCAGAGACTAGACCAACGGAAGTATAATAGACCTTTCTCATCTGAGGTCGCTGCAATTTGGGTGGAGGGCACTGACCTAGCAAAGAGGTTCGCTCGTAGGATTACACTTTGCGGGAATGACAACCAGAGGCACAGTATACATGTGACGGCTGGCTCGTATGACCCGCTCTCTTACCCACTCTTCTACCCAAGAGGGGAGCTCGGTTGGCATCCGAAACTTCCTAAACGCGATGTCCCTTGGCCGGTTATGCAACAACCAAGAGGTAGACGTGATGATGATGATGATGATAATGATGATGATGATGATGATGATGATGCAGGTAAGCCTCATGCGTGTTCTGTCGTTTAGATTAATTGTATACTTCTCATATGAATCCTAATGTCCGCGTTACTCATCCATGTGCAGAGGGGAATAGCAGGTTATACGTCTCGGTGAGAGACTACTACTGTTACATGCTCCAGACACGACCTGGGATATTCAATCCCATACTCTGTGGAGCATGATTGCTCCAGCAATGGGGGGTGGACATGTACATCAAGATTGAGAGTTGTAGGTTGAAATGGTACAGGAAGAACCAGACAAAGATCCGTGCCGACCTGTATAAAGGAGTTGTTGATGCAATTACATCCGGGGAGACTCGGGCAAGCGCTGTTGGGGTAAGGATAGTGCTCCCTGGAACGTACCCAGGTGGCGACCGCGACATGAAGCGGAGGCATATGGATGCCATGGCAATTGTCCATACCTACGGGAAGCCTGACATCTTCTTGACCATGACCTGCAACCCTAACTGGGAAGAGATAACAAATGAGTTGTTTCCTGGTCAGACAGCGCAAGACCGACCTGATCTTGTTGCTCGTGTGTTCCATGGCAAGCTAGAGGCTATGAAAGGGATGTTGTTCAAGAAGAATATCCTGGGTGTGGTTGTCATACATGTATACGTAGTCGAGTTCCAGAAGAGGGACCTCCCCCACGCACACTTTTTGTTGATCATGGATTCTGCCTATAAGCTTGTCGTTCCGGAGCAGTACGACCGACTCATTTCTGCCGAGCTCCCAGACAAGCAGAAGTATCCTGAACTCCATGCCTTGGTGGTGAAACATATGATGCACGGACCATGTGGTGTTCTCAGTCCCAAAAATGTGTGCATGCAACAGAACACGCGGCCGTTCAATGAAAACATGGCACAGGGTAAGGACTCATACCCTGTTTATCGTCGTCGAGATAATGGTCGGCAGGCTAAGGTCCGGGGTAAAATGTTGGACAACAGATGGGTTGTTCCGTATAACCCTTACCTTCTGCGGATGTTCAATTGCCACATCAACGTTGAGGTTTGCTCCAGCATAAAGGCCGTCAAATACCTTTACAAGTACATATACAAGGGCCATGATAGGGCTTCTTTCAGCATTGACCAACCCGACGCTGATGGTAACATTGATGAGATCAAAAGATACGTAGACGCGAGGTGGGTTACTCCTCCAGAGGCAATGTGGAGGATATTTGGCTTCCCCTTGTGTGCCAATGAGCCGCCTGTCCTACAGTTGCCTCTTCATCTCCCGAATATGCACAGGGTGGCATTCAATGAGCAAGCTCACTTGACCGACGTAGTCGCCTCTGAGAAAGCGTCCAAATCCATGTTGACAGAGTATTTCAAAGCTAACCAAGACCACCCGTGGGCTAGAAATATATTGTACAAGGATTTTCCCGGAAGGTTCACATGGCAGAAGGGTAAGAAGTATTGGAATGACTGGTGGAGCGTTTTCAGATAGGTCGAATTGTGTCTGCCAATCCTGCCGAGGGGGAGCGATACTATCTGCGTGTGCTGCTAAACCATGTTGCTGGCAAGACATCATATGAGGACCTGCTCACCGTGGACGGTAGGCTATGCGGGAGCTTTAGAGAGGCCGCCGAAAGGTTGGGACTCATCGAGGCAGATAACACGCTCGATGACTGTCTTACCGAGGCAGAGCAGTGGGCGATGCCATGTTCGCTCAGGAGGCTCTTCACAACAATTTTGGTGCACTGTGAGCCAGGCGACGTGCGTGGTTTATGGGATAGGCACTTGGAGCATATGTCTGATGACTATCGGCGATCACACATGTGCCCGATTGAGGTGGAACAAATGGTGTTGCTTGACATTAGGGGTATGTTGCAGTCCATGGGCAAAGACATAGCTGATTTCGCTCTTCCATGCATTGACGACTCGCTCGACCCAACCGAGGGCGAGGCCAGAGAAGTGATCGAGGAATCCAACACCGATTTTGACATCAACGACACTAAATTGGCTTCGTCGCTAAACTCAGAGCAGAGGGCTGCATATGACGAGATACTAGCTTCTGTTGAACGCGGTGATGGGGGTGTGTTCTTTGTTGATGGCCCGGGAGGTACAGGGAAGACCTTCCTGTACAGGGCACTGCTCCCCAAGGTTCGAAGCGAGGGAAACATCGCTATCGCTACCGCGACATCAGGCGTCGCCGCTTCTATCATACCGGGAGGCAGGACTGCCCACTCAAGGTTCAAGATCCCATTGAGCTGCGACGATGGCGCCTCATGCACCTTCACGAAGCAGAGTGGTACCGCCAAGCTACTGAGGATGGCCTCATTGATACTATGGGATGAGGCCACCATGACTAAGTGACATGCGGTTGAGGCACTGGACAACAGCATGCGCAACATCATGGGAAGACGGGACCGACCCTTTGGAGGAAAAACTTTTGTGTTTGGCGGGGACTTCAGGTAGGTGCTTCCGGTCGTCAGGAGGGGGTCCCGGGGTTAGATAATCGATGAAACCCTCCGAAGTTCACACATCTGGAAGGGTATGCGCCAGCTAAGGCTCGTCACCAACATGAGGGCTTATAATGACACCTGGTTTGCGGACTACTTGCTAAGGGTAGGCAATGGCACCGAGGAAGTTGACGATCAAGGAAACATACGACTCCCTGAAGATATTTGTGTGTCGTCTACAGGCGAGGGTGACGACCTGGAGAAGCTGATTGACCATGTGTTTCCGAGACTAGATGACAACATGTCCGATCCGAATTACACGACTTCACGCGCAATCCTCTCCACCACAAATGACAACATCGACAAGATAAACATACGCATCACTACTAGGAAAAGGCATGCTAGTGGTGCACCAGTTTTGCCTTCTAATGGCGCACTACTGGTGCGCCACTAGCATCACGCCATTAGAATTAAATTCTAATGGCGCACCACTGTTGCACCATTAGTATCTGGTGTTCTAATGGCGCACCACGTAGTGTGCCATTAGTATTGTCCACAGTGCGTCATTAGAATTCCTCCCAGGGGGCCATATGTGCCCATGTGCTTTGGCATACTAATGGCGCACCAGTGGTTGATGCGCCATTAGTGTGATTATCACAGTGCGCCATTAGTATCTTGTGTGGTGCGCCACTAGTATGAATATTAGGGATTATTTTTTTTTCTTTTCTGATATTTTCACAGGTTACAAAATATATTATTGGACAGAATTTAGACAAGACCACACAGCAACAGCAGATTCATCGAATACAATAGAAGATTAGTCTCCAAATACAATTCATCATATTAGTCTCCGAATTCAAAAGACCGAACAAAGATAGAACATTACAAGTCTCGAGACCGCGGGTAGCAAGTTTGTCTTCACATTACAAGTCGATATCGATCATCTAAACTACCATCACATAGAAGAGAGCTGCGGTCATCACGATGAGCATCATCGCGATGAAACTGGTCTTCATCCGGTTCCTGCAACGCTCCCTCCTCTCTCCCGCTAGATAGCGGGTGTATCTAGATTCCGCCTCCGCCCCAGTGGTGTACCCTTTGTAACTGTTACCGCTGGAACGGTGAACCTATCTCCGACACTCCTCCCAGTCATCGTAGACTCCGGGAACCTTACCCTTGTACACGACATACGACGGCATCTCTATGCACAAGCCAAACAACAGACAATACATAAGCAATATATAAGTATGCAACAAAAGGATCGGAAGAGAAAAGCAAGACATTAATAGCACGATTCATGGTCCTACTAATAAATAGCATCGACTACATCTAAGTTGAACGACTTCCAAACCAAAGAGACATACAAGTTCATTAAAGTTTAATTACAACATGAGCCAATCAATGTTTCAGAACTACACATAGCATCACTACTTTCGACTCGACTCATGGGACCGGAGCGTGGATGAAGTCGCCGTCTGTCGTGATGGTCATGAAATTGCGGGCGTTGTCAGCCTGCATTTGTAGCGTTGTGTCTATCTCACGGTTGGACGGTTGATATCTGAGGTAGAACTACCCCGAGGTACGAAGGACATCTTGATGGATAATTTCCGCGAACTCCGACTGGATACGAAAGAATTCTTGTCTGATGTCCGCGTCCTAGATTGCCGACAAGATCGCGGCCCAACCTTTGAGATTATCTGGTAGCAGAAGGTGATGATGGTCCCGTACGATCGCCCGCATGTGATGGAGGGCGTAGTAGGCATCCTTCTGGCCGCCAGGCGGCTCCTTGACGCAGGAGAACTTTGTATTGTGGGCAAACACGTGCGCGCCGTACTGCCTACGAACTGGCTTGGCGAAGGTGCCTCCAGATTTGGCGTAGCCAGGGAGAACATCATCAAGAACTTTCTTGATATTTGTGTAGTCTATCTTGGAGTCACGGTCCGGGTTGAAATATGTGGCCATGGAATATTTCGGGCTTAAGAGGATGAGTGTGCAATGTGTGTCACTGCACAGAACACGGAATGTTAGAAAAAAACGATCGAAATCTAAGAAATCATATGTTATGGGGCGGTTAGGGGATGACTTACTCGGGAAAGTAAGGCACGAGGAAGTTATCCTTATCTGGGTTTCCCAGAATGACGCCTTCGAGGTAAGAACTCGCGACATGCTGGTCCCTAGCGTTGCACAAGTTCTTGGCACGCATGTAGTATGACGACCATTTTGTGGACATGCCTTTGTCGGCCATACGACCAGCTGACGACGGCTTACTGAGCTTATCCTTGTTTTTCATTACGTTCAACGCCCTATTTAGAGTGTTGTCCCAAGCATGTGTGCTCTGAGACGACCCCGTGCTACTGCTTTCAGTCTCCTTCGCCAGAACAAGCTCAAGCGCCCTGGTCTTCGGATCCGTGGTAAGCTCCTTCGTTATCGGGTCCTCCTTGTACCGGGCCCTGACATAGTTCCTGGTCTGCTTGTCACTACTGTATTTCTCGAAGCGGGGCGGTAGGCCTTGCTCGGCACGCTCCGCGTCCTCTTTGTCCCATATAGGCTCTGCCACTCTGTAACCACCGGGACCGAGTTTGTGTTCCCCTAAGTTCAACTCCCGCATTTCTTTCCCCCACTGACTTGATTCGGAGGTTGCACTGCTCTTGCACTTGATCTTGAACTCCTTGTAGTCCTCTTCGCTGATCGAAGGATTTTTCGCCTTGATCTTCTCATAACTATCACCTTTCTTAATCATTCTCTTCACCGCGCTTCTCCAAGTAGACAGGGCCGTGCTCATCCTCGTGAGGGCGGCACTGTTCACTTTATTCCCTGAGAGGCGTGTGTTTACAAATTCAGCGGGGAACTTGTATCGTTCATGCAGCTTCGTGAAGAGGAGGTTGCGCAAATTCCCTCGGTCCTTATGCCTAAGGTTCTCGGTGTTGATCGAGACGGTGCTCCGAAGAATGCACCCGAGCTGAACCGAGACCCCTTGACTATATGTTTGGGCTCCGTTGGATGCCCGTCGGAGTTCACTTGAGTAAATTCCTCCTTGATGGTGCGGAGCGCGTTCGGGCGCCGGTCCTTCCGTTGCCTCTTCGGTTGGCTGCCATCTGTGCGTGCGCCGCCATCATCAGTGGTGGCATCCTCGGCGGCACCATCACTGGTGGCATCCTCGGCGGCACCATCAATGGTGTCATCCCCGACGACACTAGGGGTTGTGTAGTCAGGATCGGTGTCTTCCGCGGCGTCCTCATAGCGGTGAGGTTGTTCCTCCATCTCCTGGGACAACTCCCAGAATTGCTTGCCACTCGAACTGCCGGCCTCATCGTTGTGGGCCATGTTTCGCTCTAAATAGGAAAAAAGTTTGGTCAAAAAGTTGGTTATTGTCAAGGAACAAGATAATGGTCTCATCATTTAGGGTTTGTCGACACCGAGGCATCCTAAAAGCTAAGCTTTTATCATTTAGGGTTTGTCGATGCCGAGGCACCCTAAAAGCCTAAGCGTACATCATTTAGGTTCTCATCGACACCGAGGCACCCTATAGAAGCCAAGGTTTCATCATTTAGGGTTTGTCGACGCCGAGGCATCCTAGGTTGGGCCTAATCACTTGGCACTAATCACTTGGCTCTATTGCCACCTATGTTGGGTTTATCACCTAGGGTTTATCGATGTTAAGGAGAATTCTAAGTTGGGCCTAATCACTTGGCTCTATTGCCACCTATGGTTTAATGCAGCAAGAATAAAGGGGCAGTTGATCCTACTTAACTAAGTACTAAGATACCCCGGCCCATGCATTAGTCTCAAGTACCCCATATGTCCTATTTTTAGCAAAGTCATGCTAAAATTCACGAAAAATTTCAGCATGACCTTTGCTGAAAATAGGACATATGGAGTACCCGAATTTGTCGGAACGGAAGTTAATCAACATTCCGGCAAACTCAAGGGCCTCTCGGGGTACCTGTAAATTCATCACGACACAATGGTCGGAGACAAAACCCAGCAAACTAGCACCACAATGGCCATTGTGGGACATGCAGCTGGCGCCTCTCCCCGTACAAACAAGAAATGGAAGTCGGAGTTGCAACCAAGTTATAAGGCATGCTGTTGCAACTAAATTAGAAGACACGCAGTTGCGTGCCTAGTGTGGGACATGCAACTTGCCCAATCTCTTTCGATGTCGCTCCCTCCGACAAAACAAAGCCCCCCTATTTGCGAGCAGACTAGAAGACATGCAGTTGCCCAATGCCTCTCGACGCCGCCACCTCCGACAAAACAAAGACCCCCCCCCCTCCCCCAGTTGCGACCAAACTAGAAGACATGCAGTTGCGTACCCATTGTGGGACATGCAGTTGGCGCCTCTCCCCGTACAAACAAGAAATGGAAGTCGAGTTGCAACCAAGTTATAAGGCATGCAGCTGCGACCAAACTAAAAGACATGCAGTTGCATGCCTAGTGTGGGACATGCAACTGGGCCACATGCCTCTCGACGCCGGCCCCTCCGACAAAACAAAGACCAGACCAAACTAGAAGACATGCAGTTGCGTGCCCATTGTGGGACATGCAACTTGTGCCTCTCCCTATACAAACAAGAAATGGAAGTCGAGTTCCAACCAAGTTATAAGGCATGAAGTTGCGACCAAGTTAGAAGACATGCAATTATGTGCCTCCTGTGGAACATGCAGCTGGGCCCCGTGTCTTTCGATGTCGGCCCATCCGACCAAACAAAAGGTCCCCTCCTTCCCCCGAGTTGCGACCAAGTTAGAAGACATGAAGTTCCATTCCTAGTGTGGGACATGCAACTTGCCCGATCTCTCTTGATGTCGCTCTCTCTAACAAAACAAAGGCCTTCCCTAGTTGCGACCAAACTAGAAGACATGCAGTTGCGTGCCTAGTGTGGACATGCAACTGGGCCCCATGCCTCTCGACGCCGCCCCTTCCGACAAAACAAAGACCCCCCGCTCAGTTGCGACCAAACTAGAAGACATGCAGTTGCGTGCCCATTGTGGGACAAGCAAACTGGTGCCTCTCCCCGTACAAACAAGAAGTGGAAGTCGAGTTGCAACCAATTTATAAGGCGTGCAGTTGCGACCAAACTAAAAGACATGCAGTTGCATGCCTAGTCTGGGACATGCAATTGGGTCCCATGCCTCTCGACGCCACCCCTCCGACAAAACAAAGGCCCCCCAGTTGCGACCAAACTAGAAGACATGCAGTTGCATGCCCATTGTGGGACATGCAGCTGGTGCCTCTCCCCGTACAAACAAGAAATGGAAGTCGAGTTGCAACTAAGTTATAAGGCATGCAATTGCGACCGAGTTAGAAGACATGTTGTTTCGTGCCTCCTGTGGGACATGCAGCTGGGCCCCATGTCTCTCGATGCCG
>NW_021181207.1:29122-29940 GCF_002162155.2 Triticum dicoccoides | reverse complement strand
CAATTGCGAGCAAACTAGAAGACATGTAGTTGTGTGCCTATTGTGGGACATGCAGCTAGCGCCTCTCCCCGTACAAACAAGAAATGGAAGTCGAGTTGCAACCAAGTTATAAGGCATGCAGCTGCGACCAAGTTAGAAGACATGCAGTTTCGTGCCACCTGTGGGACATGCAGCTGGGCCCCATATAACTCACTAAAAAAAGTTTACAGTGTCATTTCTTTGATCTCAGAAACATATATATTTCACCATGTATTCATGCAGCTTTATGATTGTGAAAAAGCCCAAAAACTATGCTTACCAGATGGTACAACCAAAAAAAAATACATATAAAAAAATTACTTCTGCCGTAAAAGACTAGTGGTTCAGTTTTGGGAAAAGAGAGAACGAAAAGTATTGCTGTACATGTGGTTACTATTACACTCTTCTGAAATAGGAAATACAAACAAAAAGTAGTTTTCAAATAGCTTCACACAGGGCCCATCAGGTTCCTGAAGTTAAATCCCTGCCCACCCAAATGACAAAATCTTGCTTTTTAATACGTTTTTATGACTAAAATTAATTCACAAAACGATGCTAATCCGGGCTAAGATATTTCATTTTTTGCTACTCGACAGATCAGAAAGTACTCCTGTGAGGTCATGAGTCTAAACTCTGAACTAAAAGTACCTACATAGAAATTGGTGGTGCTACTAGTACTACTTCCAGTAAAAAATACAAAAACGTACTAATCACTTTGTTATAGCTACTTGGCTTTACTGCTAGTTCTAATCAGTGCCACAGAAGTAACTGGGTTGCGCTTGAAAAATCTAAAAAAAAAA
>NW_021181207.1:26648-27437 GCF_002162155.2 Triticum dicoccoides | reverse complement strand
CCGTTGTTTTTGGGGTAAAGATTTGACCTTTACTAGATGATACCCCGCGCGTTGCTGCGGGATATAAGTATGTAATACTGTAAAGATTCATGAGGTCAATTCTTAGAGGGAAGATAATGGATAAAAAATTAATTGTGTGTAACACAAACCACAGTTGCAAAATGTAAAAATGACTACCATACTAAAAATATGCTCTAAATGGCTTGATCATGCCAACCATGTAATCTGACTAACCCTATTTTATTAATGAAAAAGATCACAGTAGGAAATTTTCCCTACTATAGTTGGTAAAAAATTGACTATCATACTAAACATAAAAATCATTTTACTATTCTAAATTGTGGCAGAGAGACATCGCTCAAGATCTTGGAATATAATTATTTGTTTAGATGTACCACAAACGACCGGAACCACGAAAATAATTTTACTGGCCAAAAAGACCACTTGAACTTACCCAAAAATAATAATTCACCATGTTTGGAAAATCTATATGCACTGTTCAATCTTTGTTTGCAACGGCTGTGTGTCATTAGGCATTCCGTACTGGGAAAAAAACTATTGAAATCTGCAAAGAGGACATGTGAATCATTAATGGAAGTACATATCAAAAAGTTTCTCCCAATAAAATCAGTAATTGCACAGATAAAGAATGGTGGCAGTGATGTTCAATCCAAATCTCTAATGGATAGTGGTTTTTTATGATCAAACAGAAATTCCATCAATAATCAAAATGACCATGAGTCTCACTAAGGTAAAGAAATGATCAAGAATTCAAAAATAAAGAAAAGT
>NW_021181207.1:14883-26638 GCF_002162155.2 Triticum dicoccoides | reverse complement strand
ATGAATTTGGGGTCACATTTACCTCCCTGACAGGAATGTTGAGGTAAAGGATAGAGGACTGCAGTCCGATGTTATTGGATACCAAATTTTAAGCCTTTATATTGCTAGACAAAGATCATGAAGAGAAACGAATCATTATTCTGTCAGTGCTACATATATAGCTGAGAATCCATAGGATAAAATATGGATCATTAACTAATTTAACTTCTGTTTGAAATTTGCAAATTATGAACCGCTACATAAACTGGTGGACTTCTTATTACTAACTACAACAAATTTTAATAGAATGGTCAGATGATTAAATCAATAGATATAATACTGTAGAACTGAAGATTTGAGGAGACTCCATGAACCTTACTAACCCTTGTTGAGTTGCATATCCTGAGGTGGCTCTCAGCAGCAGCAGACGGTTGGTCGAGAGATTATAATATTGGTGATGATCAATTTTTCTCAATCTTACAAATAGAACGGCTCGACTCCCCTCCCCTCCCTCGTGTCGCCCCGCTTAGGCGACCTGAGGGGCGAAAAACCCTAGCCCCGCCGCCCCCCTCCCCTCCTCGCCCTTCCCTCGCCGCCGCCTGAGGCAGCTGCTGCCGGGAAAGCTCGGCCCGCTGCTGATGAAGGCGGCGGCGGGGCCCTCGCCGCCTCGCCTCCCGCGGAGGGCCTTTGGATCCGGGACGGCGGCCCCGGCAGGTGTGGCGCCGCCGGCTTCGGCTCCCGGTGGCGTGGGCGCGGGTCGGTGTTCTCTCGGTCGTGCGGGCGGCGAGAGCCCCGGTGGATGCGGGCAGGCGCGCGGCGGCGGCGGATTCGTCTCCTGTCGCGTCAGATCTGGCCGCCTCCATTCCCCTTCTTCCCCAACGAGCGCCTTCCCCCTCAGATCCGCCATGTTTCGTCATGGCCGCGGTCTTCTGCGGGTGGGAGTGGGTGACGGGGCTGCAGGACCGGGGGAAACCCCTAGCCAGCCGTGTCGGTTGCGACGGCGGCGACGCCCGCGGGCGCTACTCACCTTCCAGGAGGCGCCGGTCAGGTCCTGCCCCCCTACCCCCTTCCCCTTTGTCTCCCGGGTGAAATCCTCAACTTTGTTGGGCAGGGGCGACGCCCAGGGCGCCGTAACCTTCTTGAAGGCGTTGTTTTGGGAACAAAGATGGGTTGCGGCCTTCGTTATGGTGTAGGTGGAGTGTGTCGGCGGTGGCGGCATGTCTCCAACGGCGGCGGTGTCCCCCTGGGCGTGTGGTCAAGCTGGTTTGGTGCTCTGCGTTGGGTTGTAGGACTCCTCGGTGCCCGTGGATTCTCCGGGACGGGAGGGGATAGGGTTCCCCTCCTCCCGGTGGCTGCTCTTCTGCTCGTCGAGCGAGCCGACGATTTGGTTTTGACCATTGCTGCTGCCCATTTGTGCATTCTGATAGCTCGCCCCTGTTTCATGCCTGGACTCTTGCATTTGGCGTTGCTCTGTTTCAGGTAAGTCATCGTTGGCAGGCTGGGAACGCCTGGTCCCGCCCCTGTGGTTTCCTGCGATGCCATTCATGCAGGTTCTAGGGTGAGCATGTCCATCGCTCACCGGTGCGGCGCCTCGAGCCAGGCGAGGAGGCAGGGGCCTTCTGTGACGATGGATCTAGATGGATGTGTCTCCTTCAAGCCCAGGCGTTTGGCAATGGCGTGCTTTGCTCTGTCGTCGGTGCTCTTTCCTGAGACGTTTAGCGTTTTTGCCTTGGTTCTCGGCGTGTTTGGGGTTCCTGGCATCTCTAGCTATGTGTTCTGCTAGCTAGCTTGTTGTATGCCTCTGTGAGCTGCTCCTAGGTGCCATTGTATCTTTGCCTTTTGTTTTCTTTCCTTTTAGTTGGAGTGTGGTTGTATTACGAAGTTGTAATCCTGGCCGGTTGATGGCTTTGTTAATTCAAAGCCGGGCTCTTCTCGAGCCTACGTTCCAAAAAAGCAAGGTAGCCTAACGATGTAACTCTGGACAAGAGAAGACAAATAAAGTATATATGGTATAAATTCAAGGAACCTGTTCAATTAGTTCCTTGCCATTAGCCCTCTTTGTATTGTTGGCTTGCTCTTCCTTTGTCTTCCCCGGCAGTTGCTCACTACACTAGTAGAAATCGGAGCTTTAAAATTGGTTTGTAAGGGCCTTTAGTGCCGGTTCTGCAACCGGCACTAAAGGGTGGAGACTAAAGCCCCCCCCCCCTTTAGTACCGGTTCGGCACGAACCGCCACTAAAGGCCCACCACGTGGCGTGAGCTCGCGTCGTGGTGTGGGGGACCTTTAGTACCGGTTGGTGTTACCAACCGGTACTAAAGATATATTTTTTTGAATTTTTTTTTTTGAAAATTTTGTAAAAAATATTTGATTTTTTTTCCGATTTTCAATTTTCTAAATTATTTGATTATTTAGTCCCCTCTTAATTGCTCAAGTGTGGATCACTCATTCCAAATCGTCTAACTTCCCGACAGGTCACCCATCCTCTCACTCCTCCAGCCTGAGCACGCTTAACTTCGGAATTCTATTCGTCCTACTTTCCAAGTCTGCACTTTTTGTTATCCTGACAAATGTAAGCTGTCAATCCTATTAACCCTCAGCAGTTTAGCTTGAGCATTAGGTCACACGTTTTATTGTTTGAGTTTGGAACTATTATTCTAAAAAACAGTTAGTAACACTAATATTTCTTGACCACAGTTTGACCATAGTTTGACCAGATTTGATCACAGTTTGACCAAATTTGACCAAAATTCAAAAATTTGAAATAATTATTTAGTAACACTAATATTCTTGAATAATTACGTAGCAACATTAATACTTCTTGAATAATTAGTTTGACCATAGTTTGACCAGATTTAACCAAAATTAAAAAAACTGAAATTTGAGAATATCTTTTTTTCCTTTTGGAATTTGAGGATTCTAAAAAATTTCAAACAGGCTGCTTTACATTTTCGTGCCCTGGATGCGCATTTTCGTGCTGAATTTTTTGATATATTATACTTTTTTTCCGACATCGTATGCAAAAGTTATAGCCGTTTTACATTTTCCCTACACTTTTTGCAAAACATGTCCAAATTTAAGTTTTTTAATTTTCCTAACTAGTAGATGTAGTAATATAACTACATCTCGAAGAATTTTATTTTTTGAATTTTTATCATTTTCTTTTGTATTTTTCAAAACTGAAATGGCAATACACGGGGGGGTGTAGAGTTTGAAAATTGCCCTATAGTCCCGGTTTGTGTCTCCACCCGGGACTATAGGTCAAACCCCTTTAGTACCGGTTCGTGGCACGAACCGGTACTAAGGTTAGCCCTTTAGTACCGGTTTGTGCCACGAACCGGTACTAAAGGTGATCGCGGGCCCCCGGCCTGACGCCAGTCTGCCACCACCCCTTTAGTACCGGTTCATGGCACGATCCGGTACTAAAGGTTGAAAACAAACCGACATTAATGCATAGCCGTTCGAACCGGTACTAAAGGTTGAAAACAAACCGACATTAATGCATAGCCGTTCGAACCGGCACTAATGGTACCTATAGTGCTGGGCCAAAATCGAACCGGGACTAATGTGTCTCACATTAGGTCCTTTTTCTACTAGTGCTAGCATCTTTGTCCATCCATGATCTCCCCAAGGATGACCCAAGAAGATCTGCTGTCAAAAAAAATCGGTTACCTTCAATCTCCTCCCTGCTATATGGAGAGGGCGACCGATAGATCGGACACTGTAGTAGTAAAAATCGGTCACCTGGTCCTTCTGGCGTACTCCTGTTAAGCACATTCTCGCCGCCTGAGTCCATCTGGATCGCCGCCTGAGTCCATCTGGATCTCGCCGCCCGAGTCCATCTGGATCTGCGCACTCCACAGCGCCGCCGCCGCGGAACCACTCGACAGCGCCGCCGCCACGGAACCACTGGACAGCGACACCGCCGCGGAACCACGACAGCGATATAGGAGTTCCCGTCGGCGACGCTGTACGGATTCAACCCCAGGTATGAACACACAGGCTTTGTTTGTTATGTATACGTGTACAGATCATAACATACACAACTCTCCACAAATGTAATACATGATAACTTCGGCGGAACATATACAACTTTCGGTTAATCTATACATGACAGGCAGAACCAACTATTATAATGATCCTTTGTTTAATCTATAGAACCGGTCCACAACAGTAAGTTTTTTTTAGGGAAAAGCCAATTTATTAATCAAAGTCCACAAAAGGTGGGATACAAACTTGGTCATGGGGCTGGCCAAGCCACACATGACGTCCCTTAGAAAGGGAAAGAGCATACCTTGCTAGTCTATGAGCTTCAACATTAACTAACCGATTTTCGAAAATGAAATTACAAGAATAAGGAATAACTCTAGAGTTGATCTCAGCGACAATGGCTCCATATGGACCCTGGCTCCTTTTGGAAATATCCTCGATGACTTGCTTGAAATCTGAAGATACTATGAATTGTTGTAGACCGAGATCCTGGGCCAAGGCAATTGCTTCTCGGCATGCTATGGCTTCTAGTGTTGCTGGGTCACAAACGCCAGCAACAACTAGGGCTGAGCTACCTAGATAAGCTCCATGGGAGTTCCTGCAAATAGCAGCAGCCGATCCGCCTCTGGAGCGAACAGCTGCATCGACGTGGATTTTTGCATATCCGGCCGGTAAGTGCAATGGTTGTAGTCAAAAACAATGGGTGAACTGGGCCAAGCATCTAAAGGTCCTTTGGTTAGAGCAGGTCTACCCTTTGAGCCACAACAAGTACTTGGATATTCATTACTTCTCCATATTCACCATGAAGGATACTCTCAAAGATCCATACCTGGTTAAGAGCATAGTGTTGGGCTTCACATGACAAAAGGAAAAATAATTACCTCCCCGATTGTACCATCCTCAAAGTCAGCATTGAAGGATTCAGAAATATTGTCGAACGTCATACCCTCCAAGACATCATAATTATATGGACCTGGAATAAACCAAACGAATAAAATGATGAAAGCAAACAAAAATACCCGACGTTCCAAAATAAGTGGAATGCGACATATATATTGCTATTTTGTTACAACAGAAACTAATTCTCAACTCAAATGTAGTGCAAATAAAAATAGATCTTGTGTAATACAGTTATGTGCTTGAGAACGAAAATACAACGTAAATGATTAACATAATACAGAAGGTCAGAGCTGGAATGTGCAGTCGTGGTAGTCATTTTTCCTGTTAACAGGCTCCAATACTCAGACCAAGCAACCCCGATCATGTTTTCAAAAAAAATGCAAAGTAGCAAAGTCTGTTCGACATGTCTTTCTATTTTCATATGTATAGCAAATGCTGCCCATATGGACTGAGTTTCTGTAGCATGGGAACGGGCGTTTAGTACTGTTGGTATTTCACGTTATCTGCTTGCAGAGTCAATTTACAAGTTTTTGCGGGATACCTCAATCTGTTGGACATGTCTTTTTTTTAGTAGTTACCTATGGGGACTCCACACAGCAAGCCAACGGAACAGACGACATCATCGCCGATACCTCCAGGTATATATTCACCTATAAATTGTGCTACACAAGTCAAACACCATCCCAGGAAACTGAATGTGTTGCAGGCCCGAGGGAGGGGACAAGTGTTGACGACTCTAATGAAGGGATTATACCCGTAGCCGACGTTGTTGACATAATGTACCCACGTAGTCCAGGTATAAGGCTTAATTTTATCCTTTTTATGTGAAAAATCATACCTAACATACTTGGGCACAACTGATTCTGATGTATCAACATCGTGACTTGTAGGAGTCCATATTACTCCCTACAAACGGATGATACTTCAGACCGATGGTGATAGCACATATGATACTCCAGGTATATATCTACCTCCATGTATATGTTGAGCTACATATTTTGTTATACATGTCAAACACCATCACAGGAGATGTTGCAGGCCCAATGGAGGGGACAAATGGTGACGACTCTAACGAAGGGATTATACCTGTAGCCGACGATGTTCACCATGTGCCGAAAGGTTAACACCATGTGCCTACAACTTTGCCTTATTTTGGTCCTGTATATTGTTATGATTACATGATGCAGACAACCCTCCAATCTCATGCCTATATAATGTAGATTCGTTGCCAGCTCTCAGTAATCTGACAAAAGAACTAGCTAGCATGACAAGTGACATTTGGGAAGAGAGGCCTCAGAATGTCCCACGCCATCCTCTCAGTGATATCACTAATGCAGATCAACCATCCTCTATGGACCTTCATGGAAAAAGAGAGCTAATGAAAGCTCGGAGGCGAGCTGCTTATAGAAAGAAAAAAGAGGAGGCTACTGTCAAGCAACAAGATGAAAAACTGTCTGCCCTTACGATATCAGGTAAGAATGCTTTATGGGAAGGCACTGCGATGATATTATATATACTCCCTCCATTCCACAATATAATGTTAACATCAAATCACATGCAGATATGCAAAATGTTCCCATGTTACCTCTCGGTGATATCACTAATGTGTGTCAACCAACCTCGGTGGACCTTGACGAGAAAAAAGAGCTAATAAATGCTTGAAGGTGAGCGGGTTATCGAAAGAAAAAAGAGGAGGCAGCCAGCAAGCAACAAGATGAAAATCCGCCTGTGATTACGAAATCAGGTAAGGATGTTTTATGTTTCAGCAATACGATGACCATATGTATACTTTCTGAGTGAAGAATGTAGGCGACGTATGTCTCCTCACCCCAACCCCACGAATAATTGACCGAACAATAGTTCACCACTGTGTTTGTGCATACAATTCCTGATCATTTAGGTTCAATTCGATATAGGTCAGACATACGACTTTTGAGTCCATATACACTTTATGTATGGACACGGAGGGGTTATATAAAAAATAAACCCTAGATAGAGAAGTGGCTTCAACCAGACGTGTTACCTCTCGGTGAACAATGAAGACCCTAAACCCCCCGTGCATATATGCAAAATGTATTGCTGTTAACTCTCAAGGATACCGACCCAACTACATCCAGCTATACACATTGTTTAACCAGACCCTAAACCCTACATGCAGTTATGCTAAATGTTCCCCAGTTACCTCTCGGTGATATCACTAATGTGTGCCAACCATCCTCGGTGGACCTTGACAAGAAAAAAGAGCAAATAAAGGCTCGGAGGAGAGCTGCTTATCGAAAGAAAAAAGAGGAGGCAGCCAGCAAGCAACTAGATGAAAATCAGCCAGCCCTTATGATATCGGGTAAGAACGTTTTATGTTTCATCAATATGGTTCAGCACTGGGATTATATTACATACCCGCTGGGTTTCATAATATATGGTTACTATGTTTTCATGAAACTGAACCATTTGAATCTTTGTCCAACATTCTAAAATAATACAACAGATAAAACAAACTTTGTATTGTCGATATTGATATTTGATGAGATTCTGCTACCTTGCAAAATGTTGAACAATGAAGTTCTGATTATGTTTTCACACTGCTGTAAAGAACACAAGGGTGACTTAACAGACGAGCAAAGTGAGCAGAGAAACGCACGGAGGCGAGCAAATTATCAGAAAAAAGTGGGTGATGGAACGATCGATCTTCAAGAAAAAAATCAGAAGTTGCGAGAATGGCGCGTGCAACACCCTAAAACCATGACTGAGGATGAAAGGTGGGAATCAAGTGCAAAAAGAAAGGCAAAGTATGCTGCAAAAAAAACACCCCGTGTGCGGAATCGATCGCTATGCCACGTCCAGATCTAACTAGCACATTGTCCAACCCTCACACACATTGTCCTACTCTCACGCTTTCAGCCATCACGCCACAATCCGACAGTGAACAAATAGATCATGCTCCTACCGTCAATGTGGCCCCCACATACATCCGCAACACCGTTATCCTATGAACTATCATCTTTCATCATGTAATCATTCATGACATATAAATAATGGTTCGATAATGTTGTAGGTGCATACCTAAGCAGAACCTTTGGTGATGGTGCTGTAGATGGCGACCTCATCGAAATAAATGAGCACCTACAAAATGCCGACCAGCAAACCAGTGATCCGGTAACAAAGGCGGATAATGGAGCGGACGAGCAGAGTCATGAGTCCAGAGCTCGGCATGGGACGAGAGAGCGAGCTTGCAAGGGAAGTATGGCGGCGAAGACTCGTCAGGTGAAAATTGGGAAGCAAAAAACATGTTCGGAGGTACCACGTGGTGAGAGGAATGCTCTACGCGACCAGTGTAATGAAAGGTTTGCAGGTAGGGTGATGACACCAACCGTCAGGTCCATCTCCATACCGGAAATGAGCTCAACTAGACAACCTACCATACTGGAAGCACACGGTGCCTCGACCCCATCTAGCACGCCGGAGTACACGATCAGAAGTGAAGGTAACACTCCCATCCTTACTCTCTTGCTTTCCTTGAGACTGAACCCTCATTTATTGGTTTCGCACCTGAGCAGACGACATGGACGCTTACCTTAGTCGTCTCATGAATGATAATGTCAACCCTGACATCCTCTTTGACGATGAGTATTACCTTTTTGCTGGTGAAGGTATGTACATAGTACACCCACGGGAGCAACATCCACCCGTTGGAAATATCACACTAATTATAAACATTGTTTGCAAGCTCAGATGTTGATGACATGGAGCACGATGAATTGGAAGACTCAAGTCACAATACATATGTCGACCATGATCCATTGGACTATGTCTACTCAAACCTCCCGGACCACACACACATCCTGAAGCACGCCACAAATTGCCATCACTGCAAGGCCAAGAAGTTTGTGTCCAAGGCCCCGGGATTCTGTTGTCGCAATGGGCAGATCCAGCTGAAGCAACCGGAGCCCATCCCGGAGCTAATGAGGCTTTGGTCTAGCATATGGATGCGGACTCAAGGCATTTTCGGGAGAATATACAGTTCTTCAACGGCCACTTCTCCTTCACAACCCTCGGTGTCAGCCTTGATGAAAGCTACACAAACATGAAGTCTGGGGTGTACACATTCCGGGTGCACGGCACCATCTACCACAACGTTCATTCCTTCGGGCCAACATCACGTCCAGATCATCTACAGTTGTACTTCTACGATGACGACCCGGGCCTAACCCATCGCAAGGCTGCCACCGAGCAATTAGACCAGGATGTCGTCAGAAAGTTAGTGGACATACTCAGGGAAAACCCGTACTCCCAGCAGTTTAGGAGTTTGGGTGCGCATAGGGACAACCTTGACGATTACAGGATAGACCTCAACACTGACCAGAGACTAGACCAACGGAAGTATAATAGACCTTTCTCATCTGAGGTCGCTGCAATTTGGGTGGAGGGCACTGACCTAGCGAAGAGGTTCGCTCGTAGGATTACACTTTGCGGGAATGACAACCAGAGGCACAGTATACATGTGACGGCTGGCTCGTATGACCCGCTCTCTTACCCACTCTTCTACCCAAGAGGGGAGCTCGGTTGGCATCCGAAACTTCCTAAACGCGATGTCACTTGGCCGGTTATGCAACAACCAAGAGGTAGACGTGATGATGATGATGATGATGATGCAGGTAAGCCTCATGCGTGTTCTGTCGTTTAGATTAATTGTATACTTCTCATATGAATCCTAATGTCCGCGTTACTCATCCATGTGCAGAGGGGAATAGCAGGTTATACGTCTCGGTGAGAGACTACTACTGTTACATGCTCCAGGCACGACCTGGAATATTCAATCCCATACTCTGTGGAGCATGATTGCTCCAGCAATGGGGGGTGGACATGTACATCAAGATTGAGAGTTGTAGGTTGAATGGTACAGGAAGAACCAGACAAAGATCCGTGCCGACCTGTATAAAGGAGTTGTTGATGCAATTACATCCGGGGAGACTCGGGCAAGCGCTGTTGGGGTAAGGATAGTGCTCCCTGGAACGTACCCAGGTGGCGACCGCGACATGAAGCGGAGGCATATGGATGCCATGGCAATTGTCCATACCTACGGGAAGCCTGACATCTTCTTGACCATGACCTGCAACCCTAACTGGGAAGAGATAACGAATGAGTTGTTTCCTGGTCAGACAGCGCAAGACCGACCTGATCTTGTTGCTCGTGTGTTCCATGGCAAGCTAGAGGCTATGAAAGAGATATTGTTCAAGAAGAATATCCTGGGTGTGGTTGTCATACATGTATACGTAGTCGAGTTCCAGAAGAGGGACCTCCCCCACGCACACTTTTTGTTGATCATGGATTCTGCCTATAAGCTTGTTGTTCCGGAGCAGTACGACCAACTCATTTCTGCCGAGCTCCCAGACAAGCAGAAGTATCCTGAACTCCATGCCTTGGTGGTGAAACATATGATGCACGGACCATGTGGTGTTCTCAGTCCCAAAAATGTGTGCATGCAACAGAACACGCGGCCGTTCAATGAAAACACGGCACAGGGTAAGGACTCATACCCTGTTTATCGTCGTCGAGATAATGGTCGGCAGGCTAAGGTCCGGGGTAAAATGTTGGACAACAGATGGGTTGTTCCGTATAACCCTTACCTTCTGTGGATGTTCAATTGCCACATCAACGTTGAGGTTTGCTCCAGCATAAAGGCCGTCAAATACCTTTACAAGTACATATACAAGGGCCATGATAGGGCTTCTTTCAGCATTGACCAACCCGACGCTGATGGTAACATTGATGAGATCAAAAGATACGTAGACGCGAGGTGGGTTACTCCTCCAGAGGCAATGTGGAGGATATTTGGCTTCCCCTTGTGTGCCAATGAGCCGCCTGTCCTACAGTTGCCTCCTCATCTCCCGAATATGCACAGGGTGGCATTCAATGAGCAAGCTCACTTGACCGACGTAGTCGCCTCTGAGAAAGCGTTCAAATCCATGTTGACAGAGTATTTCAAAGCTAACCAAGACCACCCGTGGGCTAGGAATATATTGTACAAGGATTTTCCCGGAAGGTTCACATGGCAGAAGGGTAAGAAGTATTGGAATGACTGGGTGGAGCGTTTTCAGATAGGTCGAATTGTGTCTGCCAATCCTGCCGAGGGGGAGCGATACTATCTGCGTGTGCTGCTAAACCATGTTGCTGGCAAGACATCATATGAGGACCTGCTCACCGTGGACGGTAGGCTATGCGGGAGCTTTAGAGAGGCCGCCGAAAGGTTGGGACTCATCGAGGCAGATAACACGCTCGATGACTGTCTTACCGAGGCAGAGCAGTGGGCGATGCCATCTTCGCTCAGGAGGCTCTTCACAACAATTTTGGTGCACTGTGAGCCAGGCGACGTGCGTGGTTTATGGGATAGGCACTTGGAGCATATGTCTGATGACTATCGGCGATCACACATGTGCCCGATTGAGGATTTGTGGGTGCCCACGTACGGTAAGGCGGTGCTCCTGAGTGCACTGCAGTCTTCAACTGAAGCGAGAACCGCACGTCAAGTGGATGGAGATCAGGCACGTACGTCTCTCTCTTACCTTCTCCTCTCTTCCTTTTTACCTTCTCCACACGCCGTGCTTCGGGGTCGGCATTACACCTCCGGGCGGACGCAGCAGGACTCCGACTTGTACCTGGACCCAATGCAAGGACCTCCCTACTTCATTCCGGTCACCGACGACCTCCTTGAGAAGTAACTCGATCGCAGCTTATTTTCAAGGGAGGAACTGGACTGGTTGAGCGGGATGACGATGACCGACGACCAAAAACACGAATGGGATTAATTACGTGGGGCGTGGTACACTGGTACTACGCGGGCGCACTAGTAACGCTGGGAACGGTTTGGACAACTTGGACATGCATTCTTCTT
>NW_021181207.1:0-12534 GCF_002162155.2 Triticum dicoccoides | reverse complement strand
CTGCTAGATGGTCGGAAGGGTGGCCAGCTTGTGCTACTGCTCAGTTGAGAGGCTCTCCCACATCACTCTATAGCTCGCAGTCATGGCGGAGGTGGTGCACGGAGGAGGGTGGGAGGAGGACATGGTGTAGAGTGCATCGTGAGAGGCGTGGCCTTGTTTAGTTAATGGATGTCGGTCAGGCCAAGCGGCGGTTTGTGTCAATGCGGGTGGCAAAGTCGGTTTCTCAAACGATGCGCCTGTAATCCCTGTGTAATGCCGGTAGGCACACAGATGAGCAATCCATTTGAATACGGTAGATGGTCGTCACATCTCGTCCAGTCACGTCTCTCCAGCATTGAACATGCACGGAGAACGGGACACGACGCGGGCGGCGTTCTCGGTTGGTGTGCATCTTCAATGCCGACCTCAGTGATAGGTCACGTCCGCTCTGGGCCAACATGAGTGCGACGTGGATGACACTCTCGGTTGGTGTGCCTCTCCAATCTCGGCTTCAGTGAGAGGTCGCGTTCACTCAGGGCTGACATGAATGCGGTGTAGAGAGTAGAGATGCGTTCACTCGGGAGATGTTTATGGGGGGACCGGGGTGTCCGATGCGGACGTGGCGGTGGTCCAACGCCCACAAAGCCCCCTGGTTTGTGGAAAAAAGGACAACCAGACTGGTTCGTCGACAGATGGGGGTTTGCCTTGGATGGCGAAGTGCGTTCGGACTACTAGGTCCGGACGGTTATAGGCGGTTTAAGGGTCCGCGTTGGAGATACCCTAAGCGAGACGTCCCCGTTGAAACATCTCAGTTCGTGGCCAAAGTACTTGCGGAAATGTTTTAGGCCCAAATAACGCGTTGTGGTTATAAAGTTCAAATGAAAAATTAAAATTTAAAATATTTTTGGTTCCCACTTAAATTTCAGGTCAGCTCTTCCCGCACAAACTCGACATGAATTTTTTTTTATTCAACTTCTCTAGCTCACGTTCAAGCAAAACCATCCCACTCTCTTTTCTGTCATTGGATCTCTACTCCTAATGGACGAGTTGGTTGAATAGTCCCCCCCACTTTCGTCTGGGTTTTTTTCAACCGGTTTTTTCCGTCCCATCACCCCCACACCAACCCACCGAACCCCACCCACCGAACCCAGACCATGCACGTAGACAAAGAAAACAGCGTCCTGCCACCGATCAGGTCGCCATGACGCCGATCCCCAGGATCGGCCCGCCGTCGAACCTCATACCCCGCACCGGGTCTCGCCGCCTGAGTCCATCTGGATCGCCGCCTGAGTCCATCTGGATCTCGCCGCCCGAGTCCATCTGGATGTGCGCACTCCACAGCGCCGCCGCCGCGGAACCACTGGACAGCGCCGCCGCCACGGAACCACGACAACGACATAGGAGTTCCCGTCGGCGACGCTGTACGGATTCAACCCCATGTATGAACACACAGGCTTTGTTTGTTATGTATACGTGTACAGATCATAACATACACAACTCTCCACAAATGTAATACATGATAACTTCGGCGGAACATATACAACTTTCGGTTAATCTATACATGACAGGCAGAACCAACTATTATAATAATCCTTTGTTTAATCTATAGAACCGGTCCACGACAGTAAGTGCAATGGTTGTAGTCAAAAACAATGGGCGAACTGGGCCAAGCATCTAAAGGTCCTTTGGTTAGAGCAGGTCTACCCTTTCAGCCACAACAAGTACTTGGATATTCATTACTTCCCCATATTCACCATGAAGGATACTCTCAAAGATCCATACCTGGTTAAGAGCATAGTGTTGGGCTTCACATGACAAAAGGAAAAATAATTACCTCCCCGATTGTACCATCCTCAAAGTCAGCATTGAAGGATTCAGAAATATTGTCGAACGTCATACCCTCCAAGACATCATAATTATATGGACCTGGAATAAACCAAACGAATAAAATGATGAAAGCAAACAAAAATACCCAATGTTCCAAAATAAGTGGAATGCGACATATCTATTGCTATTTTGTTACAACAGAAACTGATTCTCAACTCAAATGTAGTGCAAATAAAAATAGATCTTGTGTAATACAGTTATGTGCTTGAGAACGAAAATACAACGTAAATGATTAACATAATACAGAAGGTCAGAGCTGGAATGTGCAGTCGTGGTAGTCATTTTTCTTGTTAACACGCTCGACATGTCTTTCTATTTTCATATGTATAGCAAATGCTGCCCTTATGGACTGAGTTTCTGTAGCATGTGTTAGATAATAACGAGAAATAAACAAGACAAAGAGACACGGATTTTTACGTGAAAACCCTTGCGGGAGAAAACCACGGACGCACGAAGGCGCAATCACTATGAGGAGGAGTATTACAAGCACGAGACGACAGACCGTCTGAGGTGCGACTACATGGGGTATATAAGACGGCAATACATGAGAGTCCTTGGAGGACAAGTAAACGAGTTGTACTCGTACGCGTCGACGTCAACACAAAGGCCCACACCGTATGTACTACGTCTAGTCCAATACGGTACTAGAATTTAGATCATAATTTAACAATCTCCACCTTGATCCAAATTCCCTCCAGTAGTCGAAGAAAGTGAATAACTCCATCCAAATCAGCATAAACACCTTGTGCGTCAAAGTCCATCGGACTAGTGAGAAATACCAACTAAGCCTGAGCAAAGCTCAAACTTATTGGTAGGAACTGGCTTTGTCATCATATCAGCAGGATTTTCATGAGTACTTATCTTGCATACCTTCAAATCACCTTCAGCAACAACATCTCGAATATAGTGATATCTGACATCAATGTGCTTTGTTCTCTCATGGTACATTGTATTCTTGGTAAGATATATAGCACTTTGACTGTCACTAAATATGGTAGGACAAGATGAATCTCCACAAAGCTCAGTGTATAAACCTTTCAACCAGATAGCTTCTTTGCATGCCTCAGAAATAGCCATATTCTCGGCATCAATAGTGGAACAAGCCACAATAGACTGCAAAGTTGCTCTCCAACTCACAGCACAACCACCAAGGATGAAAACATAACCTGTGAGTGATCTTCTCTTATCCAAATCACCAGCAAAATCAGAATCAACAAAACCAACAAGTCCATCTCCAGTTTTCCCAAACTTTAAGTAAGCATTAGAAGTACCACGCAGGTATCTGAAAATCCACTGAACTGCTTTCCAATGCTCTTTTCCAGGATTAGCCATGTACAACACTCAATGCATATGATAAATCCGGACGAGAACAAACCATGGCATACATAAGTGAACCAACTGCACTCGAATAGGGAACTGTAGACATGTACTCAATATCTGCATCTGACTTAGGACATAAAGCTGATGATAATTTGAAGTGTGCAACTAACGGAGTACTTACTGGCTTGGCATTATGCATATTAAAATGACGAAGAACTTTATCAATATATCCCTTCTGACTTAGATATACTTTTCCAGACGGTCTATCTCTGGATATTTCCATGCCAAGTATTTTCTTTGCTACACCCAAATCCTTTATCTCAAATTCATTACTCAATTGCTTCTTTAGTTCATCAATCTCTGACATACTCTTTGCAGCAATAAGCATATCATCAACATAAAGGAGCAAATAAATAGTTGAACCATTGACAGTTTTCAAATAAACACAACTATCATAATTAGACCTTTTGAAACCTTGAGAGATCATAAAGGTGTCAAATCTCTTGTACCACTGTCTAGGGGATTGCTTCAATCCATAAAGAGATTTCTTTAACTTGCAGACAAGCTTTTCTTTTCCAGGAATAACAAAACCTTCAGGTTGTTCCATATAAATATCCTCTTCTAATTCTCCATGTAAAAATGCAGTTTTAACATCCAATTGTTCAAGCTCAAGATTATGCATGGCAACAATACTGAGTAAAGTGCGAATAGAGCTATGCTTCACAACAGGAGAAAAGACTTCGTTATAGTCAATACCTGGAATCTGGCTATAACCTTTAGCAACTAACCTTGCTTTATATCTTGTCTCATCATTAGGAGAAACACCTTCTTTCCTCTTGAAAACCCACTTGCAACGACTGGGTTTCTTCTCTCTAGGCAATTTTACTAAATCCCAAGTGCCATTCTTTTCAAGTGATTCCATCTCATCATGCATAGCGGTCATCCACTTATTACTGTCACCAGAAATAATAGCCTCGGAATATGAAGAAGGCTCAGAATTACCTTCAGTTTCTTCTGCAACAGATAAAGCAAAAGAAACAATATTGCACTCTTCAATTAACCTGTCAGGTTTATTAATACCCCGCCTGACTCTGTCACGTGCAAGATTCCAACTGGGTGGAACAATATGCTGATTTGGAGTGGGAGTGACATGATCATCATTAACGACGGGTTCATCATGTGCATCAACAATTTCATTACCAGATGTATCACCTGAATCAATAACATGCTCCACCTGAACAGTAGGCTGCTCCTTAAATGCTTAAATGCTGAGAATGCTTCATATTTATGCTTCAAGAAATAAGGACAAAATTTTCTCGAATAATCATCAATAATAGTCAGCATATAACTTGCACCACCTAATGACTTCTTGCGAGATGGTCCCCATAAATCAGAATGCACATAATCAAAAATACCTTCAGTTGTATGGGTCGAAGTATTGAACTTCACCCTCTTGTGCTTGCCGAAGATACAGTGCTCACAAAATTTCAATTTACCAGGTTCATATCCATCAAGAAGACCTCTCTTGTTTAACTCTGCTAAACCAAGTTCACTCATATGTCCAAGACGCATATGCCAAAGGTTAGCAGCATCACAATCACAATTCTTTGAAACAACTGGAGTAGCGTTACCTGAAACAGTAGAACCTCAAAGGTAATAAAGATCATTGGTCGAACTTAAGTCACCTTTCATCACAACAAGGGAACCTTTGGTGACCTTCAAAACACTATCTCCACCTGAATATTTGTACCCCTTTGCATCAAGGGCACTCATATAAATAAGATTTCTCTTCATCTTCGGAATATACCGAACATCTGTCAAAGTTCTGATTATGCCATCGAACATCTTGATTCGAATAGAACCTATGCCTTCAATCTTGCATGGTGAATTATCAAAACCCAAAACGGAACCAGCAGAAGTAGTGGAATCAAAAGTATTAAACCAATCTCTATGTGGACACATATGAAAAGTGCATGCAGTGTCAAGTACCCACTCATCATTGGTCTCAGCACATCCAGCAATAACGACAAGAGCATCATCGGAACTATCATCACGAGCAACGTTAGCAGAATTTTCACCTTGTTTGTTACCTTTCCTCTTTTCCTTGTTCTGCAACTTGAAACACTTAGAGATGTCATGCCCATCTCTCCTGCAATACCTGCAATACTTCTTGTCTCTGGATTGCGACCGGCCCCTGTAGCCGTTTTTACTTTTGCCTCTGTTTCCATTATTGGAGTTCTTCTCCTTTGTCCTACCACGAACAGATAATCCCTCGGCTTGGGATGAACTTGAACCATCATGAGGCACCATTAATTTCATCTTCTCCTTAGAGTTCAAAGCTTCATAAACTTCATTAAGCGTGAGAGTATCACGACTGTATAATATGGTGTCTCGAAAATTGGTATAAGAACTTGGCAGTGAACAAAGTAACATTAAAGCAGTATCTTCCTCTTCATACTTAACCTCCATTGCAGCTAGATCAGATATGATCTCTTTAAATTCTGAAATATGATTCAAAACATTACCTCCCTCGGGTAACCTGTGCAGGAATAATTTTTGCTTCAGATGCATCTTGCTGGTGAGATCTTTAGTCATGCAAATCCCTTCCAGCTTTAACCATAGAGCGGCGGCAGTTTTCTTGCTCAAAACTTCCAGCAAAATATTATTATGCAAATGGAGTTGAATTTGTGACAAGGCCTTACAATCAATTCTTTTCTCCTCATCAGTCCAGTCCTGAATTCTGTTCTTCCCAAAACTATCGAGTGCTTCATCATAGTCGGACTGTGCCAACAACGCTCGCATCTTGACTTGCCATAGAGTAAACCTTGTGTCACGGTCCAGCAGCGGAAGATCGTACTTCGTGGATGCCATGAATCGATTAATCTGTGTGCACAAAGTAGTACAAGCCGGTAGAAAAAATTCTTGACAGAATTAATATGAGGAGCAAACAAAACAGAGTAAATAGCACCTGATAGTCGCTGGACAGTGGACGTAGCGATTGAACAGAGAACAAAAAATCTGATCTATAGATCAGCCTCGGTGTCCACGTGAGTAGTAGTAGTACTCAACTAGTACTAGCAGGTCACGAAGTAGAATAGTACTAGCACTAGGTACTGTAACCTTGTAATCTCACGCGAGTAGGAGCAGCAGCAGCTTGGTAGGCTTGACGTGATGCAGCAGACAAGCAAATCGATTGTACCTCAGGACTTGATCCTTCACGGTAGCAGCAGCGTAGCAGCCTCGGGACTTGAACGAGCATCAACAGCGGCAACTCGGCGGCTTGAAAACCTGTACGAAGCAGCAGTGACTCGGTGGATCGTACAAGGACGGCTGCAACTTGTAGCGATTTGTACGCGTGCGTACAAATAGAGCTTCTGTCGGTCTCGGCTTTTTAGGCGAATCGATCCAGCTCCGGATTTGAGGGATCGCCAGAGAGGCAGAGACGCGTGCAGCGGTGCACACGTCGGAACCCTAATCTCCCGTCTCAAATCTTGTATATGAACCTTAGTTCTGTATACCACTTGTTAGATAATAACGAGAAATAAACGAGACAAAGAGAGATGGATTTTTACGTGGAAACCCTTGCGGGAGAAAACCACGGACGCACGAAGGTGCAATCACTATGAGGAGGAGTATTACAAGCACGAGACGACAAACCGTCTGAGGTGCGACTACATGGGGTATATAAGACGACAATACATGAGAGTCCTTGTAAGACAAGTAAACGAGTTGTACTCGTACGCGTCGACGTCAACGCAAAGGCCCACACCGTATTTACTACGTCTAGTCCAATTCGGTACTAGAATTTAGATCATAATTTAACAGCATGGGAACGGGCATTTAGTACTGTTGGTATTTCACGTTATCTGCTTGTAGAGTCAGTTTACAAGTTTTTGCGGGATACCTCAGTCTGGGTTTTTTTCGTCTGGTTTTTTCTCAACCGGTTTTTTCCGTCCCATCACCCCCACACCAACCCACCGAACCCCACCCACCGAACCCAGACCATGCACGTAGACAAAGAAAACAACGTCCTGCCGCCGATCAGGATCGGCCTGCCGTCGAACCTCATACCCTGCACCGGGTCTCGCCGCCTGAGTCCATCTGGATCGCCGCCTGAGTCCATCTGGATCTCGCCGCCCGAGTCCATCTAGATCTGCGCACTCCACAGCGCTGCCGCCGCGGAACCACTCGACAGCGCCGCCGCCACGGAACCACTGGACAGCGCCGCCGCCGCGGAACCACGACAGCGATATCGGAGTTCCCGTCGGCGACGCTGTACGGATTCAACCCCAGGTATGAACACACAGGCTTTGTTTGTTATGTATACGTGTACAGATCATAACATACACAACTCTCCACAAATGTAATACATGATAACTTCGGCGGAACATATACAACTTTCGGTTAATCTATACATGACAGGCAGAACCAACTATTATAATGATCCTTTGTTTAATCTATAGAACCGGTCCACAACAGTAAGTTTTTTTTTAGGGAAAAGCCAATTTATTAATCAAAGTCCACAAAAGGTGGGATACAAACTTGGTCATGGGGCTGGCCAAGCCACACATGACGTCCCTTAGAAAGGGAAAGAGCATACCTTGCTAGTCTATGAGCTTCAACATTAACTAACCGATTTTCGAAAATGAAATTACAAGAATAAGGAATAACTCTAGAGTTGATCTCAGCGACAATGGCTCCATATGGACCCTGGCTCCTTTTGGAAATATCCTTGATGACCTGCTTGCAATCTGAAGATACTATGAATTGTTGTAGATCGAGATCCTGGGCCAAGGCAATTGCTTCTCGGCATGCTATGGCTTCTAGTGTTGTTGGGTCACAAACGCCAGCAACAACTAGGGCTGAGCTACCTAGATAAGCTCCATGGGAGTTCCTGCAAATAGCAGCAGCCGATCCGCCTCTGGAGCGAACAGCTGCATCGACGTGGATTTTTGCATATCCGGCCGGTAAGTGCAATGGTTGTAGTCAAAAACAATGGGTGAACTGGGCCAAGCATCTAAAGGTCCTTTGGTTAGAGCAGGTCTACCCTTTCAGCCACAACAAGTACTTGGATATTCATTACTTCTCCATATTCACCATGAAGGATACTCTCAAAGATCCATACCTGGTTAAGAGCATAGTGTTGGGCTTCACATGACAAAAGGAAAAATAATTACCTCCCCGATTGTACCATCCTCAAAGTCAGCATTGAAGGATTCAGAAATATTGTCGAACGTCATACCCTCCAAGACATCATAATTATATGGACCTGGAATAAACCAAACGAATAAAATGATGAAAGCAAACAAAAATACCCGACGTTCCAAAATAAGTGGAATGCGACATATATATTGCTATTTTGTTACAACAGAAACTAATTCTCAACTCAAATGTAGTGCAAATAAAAATAGATCTTGTGTAATACAGTTATGTGCTTGAGAACGAAAATACAACGTAAATGATTAACATAATACAGAAGGTCAGAGCTGGAATGTGCAGTCGTGGTAGTCATTTTTCCTGTTAACAGGCTCCAATACTCAGACCAAGCAACCCCGATCATGTTTTAAAAAAAATGCAAAGTAGCAAAGTCTGTTCGACATGTCTTTCTATTTTCATATGTATAGCAAATGCTGCCCATATGGACTGAGTTTCTGTAGCATGGGAACGGGCGTTTAGTACTGTTGGTATTTCACGTTATCTGCTTGCAGAGTCAATTTACAAGTTTTTGCGGGATACCTCAGTCTGTTGGACATGTCTTTTTTTTAGTAGTTACCTATGGGGACTCCACACAGCAAGCCAACGGAACAGACGACATCATCGCCGATACCTCCAGGTATATGTTCACCTATAAATTGTGCTACACAAGTCAAACACCATCCCAGGAAACTGAATGTGTTGCAGGCCCGAGGGAGGGGACAAGTGTTGACGACTCTAATGAAGGGATTATACCCGTAGCCGACGTTGTTGACATAATGTACCCACGTAGTCCAGGTATAAGGCTTAATTTTATCCTTTTTATGTGAAAAATCATACCTAACATACTTGGGCACAACTGATTCTGATGTATCAACATCGTGACTTGTAGGAGTCCATATTACTCCCTACGAACGGATGATACTTCAGACCGATGGTGATAGCACATATGATACTCCAGGTATATATCTACCTCCATGTATATGTTGAGCTACATATTTTGTTATACATGTCAAACACCATCACAGGAGATGTTGCAGGCCCAATGGAGGGGACAAATGGTGACGACTCTAACGAAGGGATTATACTTGTAGCCGACGATGTTCACCATGTGCCTACAACTTTGCCTTATTTCGGTCCTGTATATTGTTATGATTACATGATGCAGACAACCCTCCAATCTCATGCCTATATAATGTAGATTCGTTGCCAACTCTCAGTAATCTGACAAAAGAACTAGCTAGCATGACAAGTGACATTTGGGAAGAGAGGCCTCAGAATGTCCCACGCCATCCTCTTAGTGATATCACTAATGCAGATCAACCATCCTCTATGGACCTTCATGAAAAAAGAGAGCTAATGAAAGCTCGGAGGCGAGCTGCTTATAGAAAGAAAAAAAGAGGAGGCTACTGTCAAGCAACAAGATGAAAAATTGTCTGCCCTTACGATATCAGGTAAGAATGCTTTATGGGAAGGCACTGCGATGATATTATATATACTCCCTCCATTCCACAATATAATGTTAACATCAAATCACATGCAGATATGCAAAATGTTCCCATGTTACCTCTCGGTGATATCACTAATGTGTGTCAACCAACCTCGGTGGACCTTGACGAGAAAAAAGAGCTAATAAATGCTCGAAGGTGAGCGGGTTATCGAAAGAAAAAAGAGGAGGCAGCCAGCAAGCAACAAGATGAAAATCTGCCTGTGATTACGAAATCAGGTAAGGATGTTTTATGTTTCAGCAATACGATGACCATATGTATACTTTCTGAGTGAAGAATGTAGGCGACGTATGTCTCCTCACCCCAACCCCACGAATAATTGACCGAACAATAGTTCACCACTGTGTTTGTGCATACAATTCCTGATCATTTAGGTTCAATTCGATATAGGTCAGACATACGACTTTTGAGTCCATATACACTTTATGTATGGACACGGAGGGGTTATATAAAAAATAAATCCTAGATAGAGAAGTGGCTTCAACCAGACGTGTTACCTCTCGGTGAACAATGAAGACCCTAAACCCTCCGTGCATATATGCAAAATGTATTGCTGTTAACTCTCAAGGATACCGACCCAACTACATCCAGCTATACACATTGTTTAACCAGACCCTAAACCCTACATGCAGTTATGCTAAATGTTCCCCAGTTACCTCTCGGTGATATCACTAATGTGTGCCAACCATCCTCGGTGGACCTTGACAAGAAAAAAGAGCAAATAAAGGCTCGGAGGAGAGCTGCTTATCGAAAGAAAAAAGAGGAGGCAGCCAGCAAGCAACTAGATGAAAATCAGCCAGCCCTTATGATATCAGGTAAGAACGTTTTATGTTTCATCAATATGTTTCAGCACTGGGATTATATTACATACCCGCTGGGTTTCATAATATATGGTTACTATGTTTTCATGAAACTGAACCATTTGAATCTTTGTCCAACATTCTAAAATAATACAACAGATAAAACAAACTTTGTATTGTCGATATTGATATTTGATGAGATTCTGCTACCTTGCAAAATGTTGAACAATGAAGTTCTGATTATGTTTTCACACTGCTGTAAAGAACACAAGGGTGACTTAACAGACGAGCAAAGTGAGCAGAGAAACGCATGGAGGCGAGCAAATTATCAGAAAAAAGTGGGTGACGGAACGATCGATCTTCAAGAAAAAAATCAGAAGTTGCGAGAATGGCGCGTGCAACACCCTAAAACCATGACTGAGGATGAAAGGTGGGAATCAAGTGCAAAAAGAAAGGCAAAGTATGCTGCAAAAAAAACACCCCGTGTGCGGAATCGATCGCTATGCCACGTCCAGATCTAACTAGCACATTGTCCAACCCTCACACACATTGTCCTACTCTCACGCTTTCAGCCATCACGCCACAATCCGACAGTGAACAAATAGATCATGCTCCTACCGTCAATGTGGCCCCCACATACATCCGCAACACCGTTATCCTATGAACTATCATCTTTCATCATGTAATCATTCATGACATATAAATAATGGTTCGATAATGTTGTAGGTGCATACCTAAGCAGAACCTTTGGTGATGGTGCTGTAGATGGCGACCTCATCGAAATAAATGAGCACCTACAAAATGCTGACCAGCAAACCAGTGATCCAGTAACAAAGGCGGATAATGGAGCGGACGAGCAGAGTCATGAGTCCAGAGCTCAGCGTGGGACGAGAGAGCGAGCTTGCAAGGGAAGTATGGTGGCGAAGACTCGTCAGGTGAAAATTGGGAAGCAAAAAACATGTTCGGAGGTACCACGTGGTGAGAGGAATGCTCTACGCGACCAGTGTAATGAAAGGTTTGCAGGTAGGGTGATGACACCAACCGTCAGGTCCATCTCCATACCGGAAATGAGCTCAACTAGACAACCTACCATACTGGAAGCACACGGTGCCTCGACCCCATCTAGCACGCCGGAGTACACGATCAGAAGTGAAGGTAACACTCCCATCCTTACTCTCTTGCTTTCCTTGAGACTGAACCCTCATTTATTGGTTTCGCACCTGAGCAGACGACATGGACGCTTACCTTAGTCGTCTCATGAATGATAATGTCAACCCTGACATCCTCTTTGACGATGAGTATTACCTTTTTGCTGGTGAAGGTATGTACACAGTACACCCACGGGAGCAACATCCACCCGTTGGAAATATCACACTAATTATAAACATTGTTTGCAGGCTCAGATGTTGATGACATGGAGCACGATGAATTGGAAGACTCAAGTCACAATACATATGTCGACCGTGATCCATTGGACTATGTCTACTCAAACCTCCCGGACCACACACACATCCTGAAGCACGCCACAAATTGCCATCACTGCAAGGCCAAGAAGTTTGTGTCCAAGGCCCCGGGATTCTGTTGTCACAATGGGCAGATCCAGCTGAAGCAACCGGAGCCCATCCCGGAGCTAATGAGGCTTTGGTCTAGCATATGGATGCGGACTCAAGGCATTTTCGGGAGAATATACGGTTCTTCAACGGCCACTTCTCCTTCACAACCCTCGGTGTCAGCCTTGATGAAAGCTACACAAACATGAAGTCTGGGGTGTACACATTCCGGGTGCACGGCACCATCTACCACAACGTTCATTCCTTCGGGCCAACATCACGTCCAGATCATCTACA
>NW_021181206.1:0-5145 GCF_002162155.2 Triticum dicoccoides | reverse complement strand
GACAAATAATAATATGAATGAGATACATCATCGCTTTGAGATGTATGTGATAAGCAAGATCTCCCCCTCAATTTGTGCATTATTTAAAATTTGCTTTTGAATGAAATGCACAATCGATTAGGATCATGGGTCACTCTTCCATGTCACATACATCTTGGTGGAGTGCTCAAAATGATAAGAGTTAGATAACATGCACTCATACACAAGGGTAACCATGATTGATCATACACAAATATAATAGATATCATCATGCAAGCACACGTTAAGGCATAGTATGATCAAACACATGATCATAAGAGTATCTCACAAACAAGCACAAATATTTTAGCATGAATCAAACAAGCAAACTATTAAAGTAGCAAGACAAGCAACAAAAGGCAAGACACACTCTTTATCTCTCTCTCTCTCTTGAAGCCTAATGATCTTTACACTTTCTCCCCCTTTGGCAACAAGTTACCAAAAAGCTTGAAAATGCATAGTGCTTTGCGACACTCTAGGCACGATCTCCGGGAGCTCCTGAAGGGCTCTTCTGGCTAGTTGATCCGGTGTGCATAGAAGGCGTGGAGAGGAGTCCGTCTACAAATACTTCAGCTGACGTCTATGGAGCTGGAGGGGTTGCAACTAGATGTGCAATAGTGGCAGTTGCTGCAGGTGCTGAAAGTGCAGTCCTGGTGTCACTGACAACTGGCATTGTTGAAGACCTTTGTGCCCTTCGCACTCACAGAAAAGTGTGTAGTAGGTCTATTATTCCTGTCCTCAACTTCTTCCTGGATCTTCTCCATAGTGGTCTGGATCTCTATGACCTTCACATCTAGATCATGAAATTTGTCTCAATGATCCTTTCAAGACTCTCTTCATTTTGAGTCGTGGTGGCCAAGCCCTTCACAATTCTCACAGTAGCCTCAAGAACATAAGTAAGTTGATCTTGATTGGCCTTGAGCATCACAGTTCAAGCATCTGGTGTACTAGCTGCCTTTGCTGCGTTTGTAGCCTTTGCCTTTATCTCTTCTCCTGAGCTTCTGCACATGTTGAACAAGATGCATCCATGACAATCCCATTGTCCTGAAATTCTAGCCTCAGGGGAAGATGCTATTTATCTAGAAGATATGTCCCTGTTCCCATCTTGGACTTGATCAACATATGTATATGAGGGGCATATCCACATGATCTCTTCTGATCAGCTGCAGTTCTCTTCACTATTACAACTATCAAACTCATCAGTTTAAACTTCTGTGGCATATCAAACATATGGAGCAAGTTGATGGAGTGATCACATCATCCTATGATCTCCTGACTTGGGCAAAAGAGTGTGCCTCAAGATAGTGTTGATGGTGGTAAGAACTGACAGCAGATAGTATATTGACCCAAGCTTGTGAGTCTCCAAGGCATCATCAGGAATGGTCTTGTACATATTGGCCATGGAGTTGTGATCCTTCCTAGGCTTGGTATATACATCAATATCATTCTCATCTTCCTTTGGGGCATTGATCAACTTGGCCCATTCAAAGAATGTTGATTAATACCTTGTGCCTTCAGTCATCCAACAATCTTTTCATCCGGATAAAAATGAGCAGTTGAACAGAATTGCATTATCATTTCATCATTCCATTTGGTCAATTTTTGACCAACAAACTTGTCCACTTCATTCATCCTGAAGCTCTCATATACACCTAGGAAGTAGTCCCCATTGTCATCAATGTACTCCCAGTCAACCCACTTCATATCACAGACAATGGGCTTCTTATCCAACAAGACTGTCTCATAGAAATCCAGTTGTTCCTTGGTGTGGAAATGATAGTCTACAACAGTTATCCTCTCGATAGCATAGGGTTCAGTCTGTCTCCATAATCTTAGACCTCCATCCTTCCTTTCCTTCATGTTTTCAGCCACTTGATGATCATCAATATGATCTAGAATCTTGGGATTCAATTTTCTAAGCACTTGCTACTATTCATTTTCTAGAGCCTCGGGCACTAGGGCCTTGTTCTTCTCAGCAGCTGATATGTTTCTAGTGGATCTCTTGGGTGCAGTAGACTTGGAGGCTTGAGCTTGAGTTGGAGGCTTGGGGTTTTACTTGGGCTTAGATGGAGTAGCCCCCGTCCTTATGGCACCCCCATGAGCTTTTGAGTCTTTGCATCAGGTGCAACTGGCTCTTCCTCCTCTTGTTCATCAGATGAGTGCCTTTCAAATCCAGCCATTGGATCAACTAGCTTGAACCATCTTCCTCTTTTTCTTTCCTTCTTCTTCTCTATTGCATCACTTGGTTCAGCAGATGTTTCTTGAGTGGAGGCTCTAGCTTTTGACATAGGCTTCCTCTTAGAAGGAGCTTTCACCTTCATTCCAGGCTTTGTGGCAACAACAGCAACATACTCTTTCTTGAGCACCATTTTCTTGGAGGTCACCTCCTCCTCAATGACAAAACCGTCATCCTCGGATTCTGAAGTTCTCTTCTTCCTTTGCCTAGTAGCAGCCTTAGGCAAGTTGCTTGGAGTGCTTCTGCTACTATCATCATAGCTGCTTTAGGGACTAGTGCCCTCATTGAGGTTTACTTGCTCTCCAGACCTATTTTGGTTGTCACTACCCTCTCACATCTGAATAGTTGGGTATAAATAGAGTGGATGAGCTTCACAAAGTGCAGCTATTTTGCAAAATATTGATACAAAAACTTAATTTTAGTTTTCTGCAGAAAGCATTTCGGAGCTACCGATATGACAAACTTGGTGACTCCGAAGCACAAACAGAGTCTAAACATGCAGTTTGGTCAGACCGAAATGCAGTTCGGTGACTCCGAGATGCTAGGGTTTCATAGAGAAAGTGATTTCGTTCACACCGATTAGTACACTTCTGTCAGACCAAGTTGTACTTTTGCAATGGCCTGATCCAAATCGGTGAGACCGAGATCCTTACATCAGTCTGTCCGAGGTGAGTTCGACGGAAACCTAACCCTACGTTTTTGCATTAAATCTATTCTAATGGAATTTTTCGGTGGATAGATTAATCTCATTCATGGAAAGAACAATGGCAAATATCTTTGTGCAAGAATCGGAATAATGGAGCGCACAAAAGAGGTCATGTTCGTACCCTAACTTGGGGATGAACTTGCTGCGGCAGTAACGGCGATGAGATTCCGGTTGATGGCGATGGAGACCAGTGGTAGGAGGCACTGGCGACGACGGCGACGATTCGGAAACCAAGGGGGCGATAGAGCTGGGAAGGCGCGGTTGAGAGGTTTAAAGAAATTTCGAAAATTCAAACCACGGAATATATATACCCAGTCACTATCTGTGGGACCGAGTGGAACGACTCGATGGCACCGAGATGCAAAACTACTAGCAGTTACTACAACTCGGTGTGACCGAATTGTTCAAATCGATTGAACCAAGATGAAAACCCAGATCAACTTAATGAATTCGGTGAGACCGAGTTGGATGAGTTGGTCTGACCGAGATGCATTAAGAGGTTTTGGAAGTTTAAGCCCTTGATGGATCAGTGGCTCCGAGTGCTCCTCACCTGGAGGGTCCGAATTTGACTTGTTCATACTTTCTGATGTAGCATGAATAGAGTTTGAGACGAGAAAAGCATAGATAGCTAGAGGGAGAACTTAGGCATTCCATCCATTTGGTAAAAAGAAAACAAAACAAGGAAAACTAAAAATGGATGTCCTTGAATGAGAAAATTATGTATTCAACATGCTCACACAATAAGACAGCAAATAAAACATGTGGCAAAACATGCACAAACACTCTAGCATCTATCAATCAATTGACGATGACTAGGTCATCTATATATGAGTATATTGACTTAGGAGTCAAATGAGAACATTTGATCATAGGCCATACTCATTGTTTAAGCACAAGTGGGTTTGCCACTTTTACATAAAGCATTGTTGTGTTCACACCATTTGAGTTGCTTTAGCTCAATCCTTAGAGCAAAGCTCCACCTAGATGTGATATCCCCCCTTGAGAGGGATGACCTAACTTCGGGTTTTGTCGATGATGACTTTATGTAGTTGTTGAGGATGTGGATGCTCAATGTTGATGTAGATCATTTGAGCAATCCATTGGAATGAGTTGCACTTTCAATGCCTACACGGGTTAGTCCCACAAGGTACATGCAAGAGTATCCATAGACATAGAGTGAAACACACATATGATGATGTGCACGAAAGCATTAGGTTACTGTCATGGAAACGTCACGGCATATGTCCTAGTGTGAGGACTTAGTCGTGAGGCCAACGCATCTATGTGGTAGCTTGAGAGGGGTTGAGCAGAATCGAGAGATGCAACACAAGACAAGGATTTAGACAGCTTCGGGCCCCGGGAAACATCATCCGGTAACAACCCTACATGTTGTTTGTGGCTAGGTCTCATTATCATCACGAGAGAGTCGCCATAAACGGGCTCCCCTTTAGTTGTGTCTAGCCCTAGAGATTGTTTCTTCTTGCTTGTCCCCCTTCGGGGAGCCCTGCCCCTCCTTATATAAGTTGAAGGGGCGGGTTACATGTGGAGTCCTATTAGGATTAGGACTAGTCTACCTTCTAATACAAACCGGATACAAGTCCGAGTCTTAACTCCTTGTAAGGTAAATATTCCTCACGCCTTTCCTCTTAAACCGACCCACCATTAATATAAAACCGGCCTTCTAGGCCTTGGGCCTTGTCATCTGTCTGTCCCATCGCTGGGTTACTAGTGAGTCATAATGTTCAGGTAGGTTGCTTGTAAACCGTCTGGTCAAGGCAGGTCGCCAGTGAATCGCCAAGTGTAAACCGGGTCTCAAGTAAACCGCCAAGTCCAGCCGGGCCATATTTCCAGCCGGGTCATATGATGAGGACATCAATACAATTGTTACACCCACAGCCCCTGCTGCTATACATACTGGACCAATTACTAGAGCTCGTGCACGCCAACTAAATTACCAGGTACTTTCGTTTCTTGGTAATGATTCTAATGTTCATGAGAATATGATGCTGCCTAAATTGGATACATTTGTTTTGCTTACAAATGAAGGGCCTAGCTTGGAGAAGGATGAACATTGGAGCAAGAACAAGCATGGAGATGATGGCATGCACAAGGGGAACAAGAACGGAGTTACAAGTGATGATTTCAGGACTTTGAAGCCACCATAATGGGTGCATGAAGCCTTGGA
>NW_021181205.1:0-1672 GCF_002162155.2 Triticum dicoccoides | reverse complement strand
TTTCGGGGTTCGGTTTCACCATCGAACAGATCCTTGCGTTTCCTCCACGGGTCATCGTCGCGAAGCCACCTTCGATGTCCCATGAACACGGTTTTCGAAGACCCGGGATCTCTATCTAGCTGGCGATACGTTGTGTCATCCATGCACCTTACGCATCCAGAAAATCCGTGGACTACCTGCCCCGCGAGATATCCGTAACCGAGATAGTCGTGCACCGTCGTGAGCAGTGCGGCTCTCATAGGGAAATATTCTTTCTCTGCGGCGTCCCACGTATTGGCTGGCGTTTTCCACAGCGTGTCAAGCTCCTCTTTCAGCAGCCCCAGATACAGATTGATGTCGTTCCCTGGTTGTTTCGGCCCTTCAATTAGCATACTCATGTGAATGTACTTCCTCTTCATGCACAACCAGGGGGGAAGGTTGTACATCCACACAAACACATGCCAGGTGCTATGTGTGCTTCTCTGTCTGCCAAACGGATTGACTCCATTGGTGCTCGCGCCCAGCACGATGTTCCTTGGATCGTTCCCAAATTCTGGGTATTCGAAGTTCAACGCTTGCCACTGGCTTGCATCCTTAGGGTGACTCAGCATCTTGTCTTTTTTATCTATCTCCGGATCATTTGCGTCATCTTCTCGCTTCTTCTCCTCCCTATCCGCGTGCCAACGCAGGAGCTTTGCTACCTTAGGGTCCGCGAAATACCGCTGCAGACGAGGAGTGATCGGAAAGTACCACACCGATTTTCGAGGAGCTTTCTTCCTCTTCTTGTATCGAGTGACGCTGCACACCGGACATATGGTAGACTCCGCGTGCTCGTCCCGATAAATGATGCAATTGTTCATGCACACATGGTATTTCACGTGCGGTAAATCCAGAGGACACACGATTTTCTTCGCCTCCTCGAAACTGGTCGAGCACTTGTTCCCCTTGGGAAGACGTTCGTGCCAGAATGACATGTTCTCGTCGAAGCATGCGTCGGTCATTTTGTGTTTTACCTTCATCTCCAGAGCCATGAGCGTTACTTTCAGGCGGGTATCCTCGGGCCTGCATCCTTCATACAATGGAGTAACCGCATCTATCTCCAGTTGATCCAGCTTGGCTTTCTCTCGGGCGGCAGCTCTTGCATTATCCGTCCGCTTGAGAAGCAGCTCTTGAATATGAGGGTCCTGCACCCAGCCTCCATCGTCGTCTGCTCCGGCATCTTCATCTTCATGATCATTCCCTTCGTCTTGATCTTCCTCATCATCATGTACGACATCTTCTACATGATGACTGTGTACAGCATCACCGTCGTGATCATGTCCTGGAGATTCTTCGTCTTCTCGCCCGCCCTCGCCGCAGTGGTACTTGTCTTGTTGCCCTTCCTCATTTCTTGCCCGGCCCCGGCCATGGACGACTTGATAGTCATCTTCATCACCTTGCCACCGATAGCCATCCATGAAACCACGCAAGAGCAGGTGGTCCCGCACCTGCCCGGAATCCGGGTCCGCAATAAGGCTCTTCAGCTTGCATCTTCGACATGGACATCTTATCTCCGTCTCGTTCTTTTGAAGCATCTCGGCCTTCGCGGAGCTCAAAAACCTATTCACGATGCCTTCAGTCATCGTGCGGACCATGGTCGCCTGCGGGGTAGAGCAAAACGATATGTTAGAACCAAGAAAAAATTTGGCATGAC
>NW_021181204.1:0-5145 GCF_002162155.2 Triticum dicoccoides | reverse complement strand
GACAAATAATAATATGAATGAGATACATCATCGCTTTGAGATGTATGTGATAAGCAAGATCTCCCCCTCAATTTGTGCATTATTTAAAATTTGCTTTTGAATGAAATGCACAATCGATTAGGATCATGGGTCACTCTTCCATGTCACATACATCTTGGTGGAGTGCTCAAAATGATAAGAGTTAGATAACATGCACTCATACACAAGGGTAACCATGATTGATCATACACAAATATAATAGATATCATCATGCAAGCACACGTTAAGGCATAGTATGATCAAACACATGATCATAAGAGTATCTCACAAACAAGCACAAATATTTTAGCATGAATCAAACAAGCAAACTATTAAAGTAGCAAGACAAGCAACAAAAGGCAAGACACACTCTTTATCTCTCTCTCTCTCTTGAAGCCTAATGATCTTTACACTTTCTCCCCCTTTGGCAACAAGTTACCAAAAAGCTTGAAAATGCATAGTGCTTTGCGACACTCTAGGCACGATCTCCGGGAGCTCCTGAAGGGCTCTTCTGGCTAGTTGATCCGGTGTGCATAGAAGGCGTGGAGAGGAGTCCGTCTACAAATACTTCAGCTGACGTCTATGGAGCTGGAGGGGTTGCAACTAGATGTGCAATAGTGGCAGTTGCTGCAGGTGCTGAAAGTGCAGTCCTGGTGTCACTGACAACTGGCATTGTTGAAGACCTTTGTGCCCTTCGCACTCACAGAAAAGTGTGTAGTAGGTCTATTATTCCTGTCCTCAACTTCTTCCTGGATCTTCTCCATAGTGGTCTGGATCTCTATGACCTTCACATCTAGATCATGAAATTTGTCTCAATGATCCTTTCAAGACTCTCTTCATTTTGAGTCGTGGTGGCCAAGCCCTTCACAATTCTCACAGTAGCCTCAAGAACATAAGTAAGTTGATCTTGATTGGCCTTGAGCATCACAGTTCAAGCATCTGGTGTACTAGCTGCCTTTGCTGCGTTTGTAGCCTTTGCCTTTATCTCTTCTCCTGAGCTTCTGCACATGTTGAACAAGATGCATCCATGACAATCCCATTGTCCTGAAATTCTAGCCTCAGGGGAAGATGCTATTTATCTAGAAGATATGTCCCTGTTCCCATCTTGGACTTGATCAACATATGTATATGAGGGGCATATCCACATGATCTCTTCTGATCAGCTGCAGTTCTCTTCACTATTACAACTATCAAACTCATCAGTTTAAACTTCTGTGGCATATCAAACATATGGAGCAAGTTGATGGAGTGATCACATCATCCTATGATCTCCTGACTTGGGCAAAAGAGTGTGCCTCAAGATAGTGTTGATGGTGGTAAGAACTGACAGCAGATAGTATATTGACCCAAGCTTGTGAGTCTCCAAGGCATCATCAGGAATGGTCTTGTACATATTGGCCATGGAGTTGTGATCCTTCCTAGGCTTGGTATATACATCAATATCATTCTCATCTTCCTTTGGGGCATTGATCAACTTGGCCCATTCAAAGAATGTTGATTAATACCTTGTGCCTTCAGTCATCCAACAATCTTTTCATCCGGATAAAAATGAGCAGTTGAACAGAATTGCATTATCATTTCATCATTCCATTTGGTCAATTTTTGACCAACAAACTTGTCCACTTCATTCATCCTGAAGCTCTCATATACACCTAGGAAGTAGTCCCCATTGTCATCAATGTACTCCCAGTCAACCCACTTCATATCACAGACAATGGGCTTCTTATCCAACAAGACTGTCTCATAGAAATCCAGTTGTTCCTTGGTGTGGAAATGATAGTCTACAACAGTTATCCTCTCGATAGCATAGGGTTCAGTCTGTCTCCATAATCTTAGACCTCCATCCTTCCTTTCCTTCATGTTTTCAGCCACTTGATGATCATCAATATGATCTAGAATCTTGGGATTCAATTTTCTAAGCACTTGCTACTATTCATTTTCTTGAGCCTCGGGCACTAGGGCCTTGTTCTTCTCAGCAGCTGATATGTTTCTAGTGGATCTCTTGGGTGCAGTAGACTTGGAGGCTTGAGCTTGAGTTGGAGGCTTGGGGTTTTACTTGGGCTTAGATGGAGTAGCCCCCGTCCTTATGGCACCCCCATGAGCTTTTGAGTCTTTGCATCAGGTGCAACTGGCTCTTCCTCCTCTTGTTCATCAGATGGGTGCCTTTCAAATCCAGCCATTGGATCAACTAGCTTGAACCATCTTCCTCTTTTTCTTTCCTTCTTCTTCTCTATTGCATCACTTGGTTCAGCAGATGTTTCTTGAGTGGAGGCTCTAGCTTTTGACATAGGCTTCCTCTTAGAAGGAGCTTTCACCTTCATTCCAGGCTTTGTGGCAACAACAGCAACATACTCTTTCTTGAGCACCATTTTCTTGGAGGTCACCTCCTCCTCAATGACAAAACCGTCATCCTCGGATTCTGAAGTTCTCTTCTTCCTTTGCCTAGTAGCAGCCTTAGGCAAGTTGCTTGGAGTGCTTCTGCTACTATCATCATAGCTGCTTTAGGGACTAGTGCCCTCATTGAGGTTTACTTGCTCTCCAGACCTATTTTGGTTGTCACTACCCTCTCACATCTGAATAGTTGGGTATAAATAGAGTGGATGAGCTTCACAAAGTGCAGCTATTTTGCAAAATATTGATACAAAAACTTAATTTTAGTTTTCTGCAGAAAGCATTTCGGAGCTACCGATATGACAAACTTGGTGACTCCGAAGCACAAACAGAGTCTAAACATGCAGTTTGGTCAGACCGAAATGCAGTTCGGTGACTCCGAGATGCTAGGGTTTCATAGAGAAAGTGATTTCGTTCACACCGATTAGTACACTTCTGTCAGACCAAGTTGTACTTTTGCAATGGCCTGATCCAAATCGGTGAGACCGAGATCCTTACATCAGTCTGTCCGAGGTGAGTTCGACGGAAACCTAACCCTACGTTTTTGCATTAAATCTATTCTAATGGAATTTTTCGGTGGATAGATTAATCTCATTCATGGAAAGAACAATGGCAAATATCTTTGTGCAAGAATCGGAATAATGGAGCGCACAAAAGAGGTCATGTTCGTACCCTAACTTGGGGATGAACTTGCTGCGGCAGTAACGGCGATGAGATTCCGGTTGATGGCGATGGAGACCAGTGGTAGGAGGCACTGGCGACGACGGCGACGATTCGGAAACCAAGGGGGCGATAGAGCTGGGAAGGCGCGGTTGAGAGGTTTAAAGAAATTTCGAAAATTCAAACCACGGAATATATATACCCAGTCACTATCTGTGGGACCGAGTGGAACGACTCGATGGCACCGAGATGCAAAACTACTAGCAGTTACTACAACTCGGTGTGACCGAATTGTTCAAATCGATTGAACCAAGATGAAAACCCAGATCAACTTAATGAATTCGGTGAGACCGAGTTGGATGAGTTGGTCTGACCGAGATGCATTAAGAGGTTTTGGAAGTTTAAGCCCTTGATGGATCAGTGGCTCCGAGTGCTCCTCACCTGGAGGGTCCGAATTTGACTTGTTCATACTTTCTGATGTAGCATGAATAGAGTTTGAGACGAGAAAAGCATAGATAGCTAGAGGGAGAACTTAGGCATTCCATCCATTTGGTAAAAAGAAAACAAAACAAGGAAAACTAAAAATGGATGTCCTTGAATGAGAAAATTATGTATTCAACATGCTCACACAATAAGACAGCAAATAAAACATGTGGCAAAACATGCACAAACACTCTAGCATCTATCAATCAATTGACGATGACTAGGTCATCTATATATGAGTATATTGACTTAGGAGTCAAATGAGAACATTTGATCATAGGCCATACTCATTGTTTAAGCACAAGTGGGTTTGCCACTTTTACATAAAGCATTGTTGTGTTCACACCATTTGAGTTGCTTTAGCTCAATCCTTAGAGCAAAGCTCCACCTAGATGTGATATCCCCCCTTGAGAGGGATGACCTAACTTCGGGTTTTGTCGATGATGACTTTATGTAGTTGTTGAGGATGTGGATGCTCAATGTTGATGTAGATCATTTGAGCAATCCATTGGAATGAGTTGCACTTTCAATGCCTACACGGGTTAGTCCCACAAGGTACATGCAAGAGTATCCATAGACATAGAGTGAAACACACATATGATGATGTGCACGAAAGCATTAGGTTACTGTCATGGAAACGTCACGGCATATGTCCTAGTGTGAGGACTTAGTCGTGAGGCCAACGCATCTATGTGGTAGCTTGAGAGGGGTTGAGCAGAATCGAGAGATGCAACACAAGACAAGGATTTAGACAGCTTCGGGCCCCGGGAAACATCATCCGGTAACAACCCTACATGTTGTTTGTGGCTAGGTCTCATTATCATCACGAGAGAGTCGCCATAAACGGGCTCCCCTTTAGTTGTGTCTAGCCCTAGAGATTGTTTCTTCTTGCTTGTCCCCCTTCGGGGAGCCCTGCCCCTCCTTATATAAGTTGAAGGGGCGGGTTACATGTGGAGTCCTATTAGGATTAGGACTAGTCTACCTTCTAATACAAACCGGATACAAGTCCGAGTCTTAACTCCTTGTAAGGTAAATATTCCTCACGCCTTTCCTCTTAAACCGACCCACCATTAATATAAAACCGGCCTTCTAGGCCTTGGGCCTTGTCATCTGTCTGTCCCATCGCTGGGTTACTAGTGAGTCATAATGTTCAGGTAGGTTGCTTGTAAACCGTCTGGTCAAGGCAGGTCGCCAGTGAATCGCCAAGTGTAAACCGGGTCTCAAGTAAACCGCCAAGTCCAGCCGGGCCATATTTCCAGCCGGGTCATATGATGAGGACATCAATACAATTGTTACACCCACAGCCCCTGCTGCTATACATACTGGACCAATTACTAGAGCTCGTGCACGCCAACTAAATTACCAGGTACTTTCGTTTCTTGGTAATGATTCTAATGTTCATGAGAATATGATGCTGCCTAAATTGGATACATTTGTTTTGCTTACAAATGAAGGGCCTAGCTTGGAGAAGGATGAACATTGGAGCAAGAACAAGCATGGAGATGATGGCATGCACAAGGGGAACAAGAACGGAGTTACAAGTGATGATTTCAGGACTTTGAAGCCACCATAATGGGTGCATGAAGCCTTGGA
>NW_021181203.1:0-583 GCF_002162155.2 Triticum dicoccoides | reverse complement strand
GGTCATCAACACTTATTGTTTTGGCCGATTCTGGCCCGTTCCTTGGACTATTACTCACTGTTTTGGGGTCCCAGAATGATTTCCAGTATTAACGAACCCCGGGGTGCATTTTTGTGTCGTTCATCAACACTAACAGTTTTGGCCGATTCTGGCCCGTTTCGTAGACTATTGCTCACCGTTTTGGGGTCCCAAAGCAATTTCTATGGTTGTCGAACCCCAAGGTGCGCTTACGTGTCGGTCATCAACACTCACAGTTTTGGCCGATTCTGGCCGGTTTCATGGACTATTACTCACTGTTTTGGGTTCCCGGAGTGATATCCATGATTAACGAACTACGGGGCGCATTTATGTGTCGGCCATCAATACTTATAGCTTTGGCCGATTCCGGCCCGTTTCTTGGACTATTACTAACTGTTTTGGGGTCCCGGATAGATTCCCAAGATTGACAAACCTCGGGCTACGTTTACGTGTCGGTAATCAACACTTATAGTTTTGGCCGATTCTGGCCCGTTTCTTGGACTATTACTCACTGTTTTGGGGTCCCGGAATGATTTCCAGTATTAACGAACCCCGGGGTGCATTT
>NW_021181202.1:0-2440 GCF_002162155.2 Triticum dicoccoides | reverse complement strand
AACTTACGTCTAAGAACAACCAAAACTAATCTGTCCAAATCAACTTGCACACCAAAGAACTGTACATGGTCATGTACAACTAGTTTTGCGTTGGAACCCATAAAAATTGGTGTTTGAACTTATCCAAATCAACCGTATACTAATCAGATGTGCCTAAATTAGTTCCAACGAAGCTTGTACGCTACACAAGAAATAGAGCAAACAAATCGTAGATCTAGGAAAAGAAGGTAATATATTACCAGAGATATGGAGAATGGGGACTTGTGAGGCAGCGAGTAGAGGAGTACAGGCAGCCGGAGGTGAAGACGTGTAAATCTGAATGGGGGGACAAGTACGGGAGCTTGGTGGGGGGCAGATGCTGGTGCTCCGGCGGGTGGCGAGGCAGAGACCGGCACTACGCAAGTGGTGAGGAAGATGCAGGCGGAAGGACGGCCTTCCGCAGGGAGGGGAGGCAGCCGCGACGGTAGATGGGAGGATGGTGTAGCTGCTGCCACAGCGGTGGACCTGCGGATGGTGTGGCGGCGGTGGCGGTGGACCGGAGGGTGGTGTGGCGGCGGCGGCGGTGGACCGGAGGATGGTGTGGCGGCGGCTCCGGCTGTGGACCGGACGATGGTGGCGGCGGCGGTGAAGCGCAGGACTGGATTGGGGATCGAGAGGATTCTGGAGACTACGACTGAATTGGGGATGGAGGCTGTACGTGTTTGCCCTCTCCTTTTGTATTGGCCTAACTATGTGAGCCCAAACACACAGGAAAATAGACAAAAGGGTGGGCCTCTCCGAAAAAATGCGCGCGCAATAAAAACCCGATGGCGCGAAGCGGCAGCCCGCGGGCGCGAAGGGCCGAATGCGATTCCTGTGGGCCGCGACGCACAGGGATATACTTTTCCTGTGCGCCTGCTCAGAACCTACAGGAATATGGTGAAAAAACCTGTCGGTCAGTGTCTGGCCCACAGTAAAATGACATTTTCCTGGGAGTCTACGCGGGGCCGACGGAAATATATGTTGGCTCACAGGCTTAATCACGATTCTGGTAGTGAGAGGCTGTCCTAGGTGGATTGACTTTTTCCACATGCAGTAGCTGACTCGGCTATCCCGACCTAAGGAAAATCCTGTTTGGATGCGGCCTCAAGGTTACAAATGACCGGAATTAAAGAAGACAGGGTACCGATTTCAGGGATTCAAAGGTTAGGGATCATTTTCGACGACGTGTACAATGCTAATGTTTAAATTACACTTCACACGGTTGGGGTTAACAAAAAACTAACAAAAAACCAAAGGGGGGACGACAACGTGGGATGAAAAAACTGGGTCGGAGGTGGAGCCGACGGAACGAACTCCCCTTCAACAATTGTTGTTTATTATTATTTTGTGCGGCATCAGCTGGGGTTATAAAAAAACCAGCAAGAAATCAAAGGGTGAAGGGGAACATGGGAGAAAAAACCCGGGTGGGAGGGGGCGAGGGAACACACTCCGTTGTAACAGCAGAGATGAATAACTAGGTGCTTTCCATGGGTATGTCCATTTATCAGATTTCACATTGAGTTGTACTGTTGGAGCAATAACATCAATTTTTGGTATTCCTGGTAGGCTTGTGTGACTTCTTCTTGAATAGGATAAGAGAACAACTTAGGAAATTTAGCTTTGAGAATGGTCTCTCTCCAATTATTTTGCCATAACATGACAGTGCTGCTCTGCCATCTCTCTTTATACGCATCATGCATCTAGGTGATGATCTGGATGTTCAATCTGGATGCATACTAGATCATCGTTGGCGCGCGCTGCTGCGCCGGTCTATTTGTACTATGAAATGTTCGTTGCTGATGCCTTGGAATATGGTTAGAATAGTACCATCGCTTCTATTATAGGTTAAAAGTAAAGAAAATCAAGAAGGTCGAATGGTTATTGTTAAACAATCTGCAAACAAAAAAACTCACAAGAGCAAGCTTCAACAATAGGAACTGAAATATCAGATATTTGGATTTCCAAAATCTTGCCATCGTAACAACTAAGTTTTGTTACGGCTTACAACCTTGGAGGACAGAATGCACCCAACCATAATACTTGAAGAAAATTGTGATGCTTCACATTCTCAGAAACCGGAGCTGGTATCCAACTAAAAAAAATGATATATACAGAGATTTCAGAACAAGCAACACCATACTCCATAACTTCGAGATGCGATGTCTGACCTAAAAAAACAGCATGCACTATGTCTGCATTACACACACTGTGAGCTAATGCTTAATGAAGCAACATGTTATTCTCTCCTATGTGCTGCATTTCATGTGTACCTATATATACATGAAAATTGACCACATGATCTGGAGCAAAATAATCACTACAATGAGCAAGAGTAAACCCCGGATGGTGATAATAGCAACATAAATTTAAGACACTTATGGATCACATAGTATATTGTGCTATATAATTCGCTGACTCC
>NW_021181201.1:0-598 GCF_002162155.2 Triticum dicoccoides | reverse complement strand
GCGCATTTATGTGTCGGTCATCAACACTTATTGTTTTGGCCGATTCTGGCCCGTTCCTTGGACTATTACTCACTGTTTTGGGGTCCCAGAATGATTTCCAGTATTAACGAACCCCGGGGTGCATTTTTGTGTCGTTCATCAACACTAACAGTTTTGGCCGATTCTGGCCTGTTTCGTAGACTATTGCTCACCGTTTTGGGGTCCCAAAGCAATTTCCATGGTTGTCGAACCCCAAGGTGCGCTTACGTGTCGGTCATCAACACTCACAGTTTTGGCCGATTCTGGCCGGTTTCATGGACTATTACTCACTGTTTTGGGTTCCCGGAGTGATATCCATGATTAACGAACTACGGGGCGCATTTATGTGTCGGCCATCAATACTTATAGCTTTGGCCGATTCCGGCCCGTTTCTTGGACTATTACTAACTGTTTTGGGGTCCCGGATAGATTCCCAAGATTGACAAACCTCGGGCTACGTTTACGTGTCGGTAATCAACACTTATAGTTTTGGCCGATTCTGGCCCGTTTCTTGGACTATTACTCACTGTTTTGGGGTCCCGGAATGATTTCCAGTATTAACGAACCCCGGGGTGCATTT
>NW_021181200.1:0-2470 GCF_002162155.2 Triticum dicoccoides | reverse complement strand
TTTCCTCCATCAATACCAAGATTTCTAAAAGTCAGTTTTTTTCATAAAGCTATTACTCCCATCTTTCCCCCATCTGCTTTTCATATTTACACAGTACACCCACATACAATGCATCAGGCCAACAGAAAACACAAAAAGGTATGATTTTATTTGGTTCCCCAATACAACAAAAATAAAGACAGTTAAGGCATCATCCAGAAGCCTTGAATTGTCAACATGAAACTTAAACATGTCATCCTAGTGTCCATTAACTTATCTCTTCAAAATATGATCAAGTACATGTAGCAATAACAGGGTATTGTTCAATTAACTGAGCAGACACAGTGAGAGATTATTGCATGGCTAAGCAAAATAGAAAGTAGAGTTTATTAGCAACATCAACTATCACAAAGCATGTATGGCTATATGACTGCCCCACAAGATGGATATGCCTCAATCAACAAATACTGGTATTTAAATAAGTATAAACAATTTAAAAAATCATCAGCGTGAAAAGGAAGACAATGCAACTAGACATCCCATCCACAGGTAGTGTTTGCCATACAAAATGACAAGTGTAAACCTATATTGTGTAGTAGTTTATTTAAGACAAAGATTATGTTGTTTTCCTGATTTCTAGCATTACATGAAGGCTAGCATATAGATACACTGCATATCAGAAAACCTAATTCCAGAATGGTATCTAGTGTGTGAGAGCTCAATGCAAAGGGAGAAAAACACAATTTTTTTGGTTGCTGGAGACCAGAAAAACTGACCTTGCGGTTGGATGCAAGTGTCATGGGCATTGACCTAGCCCTAGGAATCAAACAATCAAGAGAAAGGCATCACACATAGCACGAGACTCATGTATATCACGATAGCCAAAAACCAGAGAACTTTGCCATGGCACGATGGCCAGCATGAGATTCACCACGGTTCAGTGGCATTGCACACAAGCACGCGCATGAGAGAGCAGAGCGGAGAGGGGCTTACCTATGCCGGAGTGGAAGAAGAAGCGCAGGGGGTTGGTGGAGGCGATGCAAAACACAACATAGGAACCCCCTCTTCCTCTCCCGGTGCTCGTTGTGCTTGTCATCCTTGTAAGCCAGTCTGTGGACGGCATATCTCTTGTGCACCTATGTGAGGAAACAACATCAGTGAAGAAGATAAACTGGAAACAAACCAAAATGCATGTTTAACAATGCAAACAAATAGGCACACAAATAGGTATGGTTCGATGGCCGGCACACAACATGTAATTCTTCAACAAAAACACATATTTAACAGTGCAATGCAGCAAATGGTTATATAATAGACCAACACACACATGTATAACATGAAGGTAACGCCTCAAACAGTTGTTATTATGTATAACATGAGTTGACTTCAGCCTGAGCTTCGACGCGTCAAGGCAGCCAAGCCTTGCTGCATATCAGCATGTAAACAAATAAGGAAACCTCGCACAAGCATGAACAGAGAACATTTAAAAAGCCTAACACACACACACACACACAAACACACACATACACACACTTAAACACTCCTAGAGTAATTATGCATCAAAAAAATCATGATGATCAACATCACAAATAGCGGCGACTCAATGGACGGCACACACATAAGTATCAAAGAAAAAACACATGATTTAATAATGCAAAGGAGCAAACATTTCTTCAGTAGACCAACACAGATAACAGTGCAACCCATAAATCTTATATAACCAACACATGTTTAACACGATGGTGCAGTAGCCTGAGGAGCCTCCCATTGATGCAGCCTGCACCTTCATGCTCAAATTGTTTGAACCAAGAAATGAAATGCTTTAATGATTGATGCTACATAGCACATAAATCATACATGTTTTAACACAAAGGTGTAGCAGTCTGTATGATAGCATGGTTTAAATCAAACACACGGACGGTGGTTTGGGCCGACAGAGAGGGGAAATGGTGCCCACCTGTACAGCAAGCAGAACACGTGTGGAGGAAGCGTTGGAGGAGGTAGGATTGGTCTTTGGTGGCAGCGGACACTTCGAGCATCTTCCATCACGGTGGCAGTGCTTGCTGTCCTTGTGAACCAGCCATGCACAGCTATAAAAGAGAATAACAATATATTTTCTTGTTAGAGAAGAAGTGGACCACAATAGAACACTAAGTCATGATCTGTAACACAAACATACCATAGATTCAGTCTATACGATCCAACCATTAGTTGAAACGACCATGGTGTAGTTGGCTACCAAACGGAATAGTTAATCATATGCTAGCAAGTACTCCCTCTGTCCGGAATTAATTGTGGCAGAAATGGATGTATCTAGACGTATTTTAGTTTTAGATACATCTACGTTTATCCATTTCCACGACAAGTAATTCAGGGCGGAGGGAGTATTAAAAAATAATGCCCTATAACTACTGCAAGTACTGAAAAAAGAGCATGCAGTAGATGATACTCTAAACAGGAAACCAACAAATCAATTGGCAATCATCGTGTC
>NW_021181199.1:0-2087 GCF_002162155.2 Triticum dicoccoides | reverse complement strand
AAAATGATTAGCTAGCAGTTTTTCTATCCTACCTGAAGGAATTTCAAAGTAGACATTTTTATTTTCAGTAGGTTCAGTAGGTTCAGTGGGTTGAGGAGCAACTCTTTGCTCTACTAGTCGGGGTGAAGATACCCCGAACAAGCCCCTTAGAGGATTACATTCCATAGTAACAAGTGACCGTAAATTTCAGCACACTATATAAATTTTTCCTTACCAAATTCCACCTACCAAAGGCGCCTCACTCCCCGACAATGGCGCCATAAAAGGGTCTTGATGACCCAGAAGTCTAGGGGATCTATCGTAGTCCTTTCGATAAGTAAGAGTTTCGAACCCAGCGAGGAGCAGAAGGAAATGATAAGTGGTTTTTCAGCAAGGTATTCTCTGCAAGCACTGAAATTATAGGGGACAGATAGTTTTGTGATAAGATAATTTGTAACGATCAACAAAAAAAAAGTAAATAATGTGCAGGAAGGTGGACCAATCATTTTTGTAGCAAAGGACAAGCCTGGACAAATTCTTTTATAGAGAAAAGCGCTCCCGAGGACACATGGGAATTTTCGTCAAGCTAGGTTTCATCACATTCATATGATTCGCGTTCGGTACTTTGACAATTTGATATGTTGGTGGACCGGTGCTTGGCTAGTGCCCTTACTTGGCCAAGTATCCCACTTATGATTAACCCCTATTGCAAGCATCCACAAATAAAAAAGAAGTATTAAGGTAAACCTAACCATAGCATGAAACATATGGATCCAAATCAGCCCCTTACGAAGCAACACATAAACTAGGGTTTAAGCTTCTGTTACTCTAGCAACCCATCATCTACTTATTACATCCCAATGCCTTCCTCTAGGCTCAAATAATGGTGAAGTGTCATGTAGTCGACGTTCAAATAACACCACTAGAGAAGAGACAACATACATCTCATCAAAATATCGAACGAATACCAAATTCACATGACTACTAATAGCAAGACTTCTCCCATGTCCTCCGGAACAAATGTAACTAGTCACAAAGCATATTCATGTTCATAATCATAGGGGTATTAATATGCATATAGGATCTGAACATATGAACTTCCACCAAATAAACCAACTAGCATCAACTACAAGGAGTAATCAACACTACTAGCAACCCACAGGTACCAATCCCAGACTTAGAGACAAGAATTGGATACAAGAGATGAACCAGGGTTTGAGAGGAGATGGTGCTGGTGACGATGTTGATGGAGATTGGCCCCCTCCCGATGAGAGGAGCGTTGGTGATGGCGATGGCGATGATTTCCCCCTCCCGGAGGGAAGTGTCCCCGGTAGAACAGTCTTGATAACCCACAAGTATAGGCTATCGCAACAGTTTTCGATAAGTAAGAGTGTCGAACCCAACGAGGAGCTAAAGGTAGAAAAAAATATTCCCTCAAGTTCGATCGACCACCGATACAACTCTACACACGCTTGACATTCGCTTTACCTAGAACAAGTATGAAACTAGAAGTACTTTGTACGTGTTGTTGGATAGGTTTGCAAGATAATAAAGAGTACGTAAATAAAAAGTAGGGGCTGTTTAGATAAAGAAACAATAAAGTAAATATAGTGAGTGTGGAAAAGTGGTGGTAGGATTTGCGAAATTGCCCCTAAACAATTGACTACTTTACTAGACCGATAGCAAGTATTATGTGGGAGAGGCCACTGCTAGCATGTCATCCCTGACTAGGAATTCCATGCACTTATGATTGGAAGTATTAGCAAGCATCCGCAACTACTAATGTTCATTAAGGTAAAACCCAACCATATCATTAAGATATATTGGTCCCCCTTCAATCCCGTATGCATCAATTTCTATGCTAGGTTGAAGCTTCTGTCACTCTTCCCCTCCAATACATAGTCCTATCAATATACAACTAACCCTAGGGTGTGATCCACGCGTGCAATCATATGATGGGCACCAAAGGATAGCAACATAACCACAAGCAAATTAAATCAATCATAGCAATTCATCAACCACCGATAGGAGAACGAAAATCTACTGAGACATCATAGGATGTCAACTCATCTGGATAATAATATGAAGCATAAAGCACCATGTTCAAG
>NW_021181198.1:0-1320 GCF_002162155.2 Triticum dicoccoides | reverse complement strand
GGGGGGGGCCTTTAGTGACCACAAATTAGTGCCGGTTATATAACCGGCACTATAGGGCCTTACGAACCGGTGCTAATGCCCGGTTCTGCACTAGTGACATTTTCTAAAATATACTATAAATATTTGAAGATACATGAAGGCAATTTTGAAATACACTATGAACATTGTTTAAATACATTGTGACATTGTCTAGGTACATGATGAATATTCTTGGAAATATAGTGAATAATTTTTCTACATACCTGATAGCCATTTTAAGATACATGAATACATTTTTGGAAATAATGATGAATATTTTCTGAAAACACGAGGAACTTTCTTAAAATGCATGATGAACCTTTCTTAAAACATGATGATTTTTTTTGTAATACACAATGGACATACTTGTCACATCGATCGGCTTCAGTTAGCAGCAGTAGCGAAGGAATCGCTCGATCGGGTTCAGTTAACAGCCATCGATCGATCGCTCGGGTTCAGTAACACGTAGCCTGCAGTGCAATCGCTCGGGTTCAGTAGGCGAACGTCTTGCTCGGGTCCAGTTAGAGCCCAACGCGTCGCACCCACGCGCGTGCATGTACGAGAGAAACGCGCAAACCTCCGTGCACCGCTCGGCCCCGACCACCCACCGTAACCGGGAACACCCCGATATTTTCCTCGCCCTCGCTTCTACCACGGTTTTTTTCATCATGGACGGCCCAAAGAATGTCATGCAGCTGCGTCTCCGGCCCACCCAGGATGAAAAGCCCATTTTCTGTCATGATTTTTTGTCATAGAAGTAGGAGCCCACCACATCTATGATTATACCGGGTTTTGTCACAATTATCGTCATAGAAGTGTCATAAGTATGACAAAAAAAAATTCGTTCGGCCCAAAATGTCACGGGTGTGTCTTTTTTTTGTAGTGAGAGTTGTTGCTGTAGCAGCTTAGTCATCAACTTACCTTCTTACAAACATTCTTGGAGCGCGGTTCCTGTCCATAGAGCACAGAAAAAGGAGTATTCCAATGAATGGTAGTACATGTTGTACCAATATTCCGCGAGGGTGACTTGGTTGGACACGCGTGGATGTAACATCAGAGATAGGTCTCGAGGCACTGGTTCACACATTTCGTTTTCTCGTTAGTTTGTAGGTGGTACGATGTGCTCATGTCCAGCCATGTGCTCGTGTCCTTGAACAGCTCCGACCAGGTGGTACGGTTGTTACCTGCATTGTTTTTAGGCCATTTGCATACTTGTCCCAGCTGGACTTGGCTGAGCATATGCATGCAAAAAATCAACATTTGCATGCTGATTGGTTACCTGCATATCCTCTCCCTGCATTG
>NW_021181197.1:0-1861 GCF_002162155.2 Triticum dicoccoides | reverse complement strand
TTAAGGTAACACGTACTGTTCGTGTGCATTTTAGTATCTCTACATATGCTGATTATGTTGATTGTGATGTGGTACCTATGCAAGCATGTTCCTTATTACTTGGTAGACCATGGCAATTTGATAAAAATTCTGTACACCATGGTAGAAACAATCACTATACTCTTGTTCATAAGGATAAAAATATTACTTTGCTTCCTATGACTCCTGATTCCATTTTGAAAGATGATATTAATAGAGCTAATAAAGCACAACAGGAGAAGAATAAGAGTGAAAATCAGATTGTGGCAAAAGAATTTGAGCAACAAATGAAGCCTAATAATAAACCATCTAGTGTTGCTTCTGAAATTAAATTGAAAAGTGCATGTTTATTTGCCACCAAATCTGATATTGATGAGCTAGATTTCAGCAAATCTGTTTGCTATGCTTTTGTGTGCAAAGAGGCATTATTTTCATTCGAGGACGTCCCTTCCTCTTTGCCTACTGCTGTCACTAACATTTTGCAGGAGTTCGCTGACGTTTTTCCACAAGACGTGCCACCAGGATTACCGCCTATTCGAGGGATTGAGCATCAGATTGACTTAATTCCCGGTGCTTCACTGCCAAACCGTGCACCATACCGTACCAATCCAGAGGAGACGAAGGAGATTATGCGTCAAGTACAAGAGCTTCTCGACAAAGGTTATATACGCGAATCCCTTAGTCCTTGTGCTGTTCCTATTATTCTAGTGCCGAAAAAGGATGGTACATCACGTATGTGTGTTGATTGTAGAGGCATTAATAATATTACTATTCGTTATCGTCATCCTATTCCTAGGCTAGATGATATGCTTGATGAATTGAGTGGCTCTACAATATTCTCCAAAGTTGATTTGCGTAGTGGCTACCATCAAATTCTTATGAAATTGGGAGATGAATGGAAAACAGCATTTAAAACTAAGTTTGGATTATATGAGTGGTTAGTCATGCCTTTTGGGTTAACTAATGCACCTAGTACTTTCATGAGATTAATGAACGAAGTTTTACGTGCTTTCATTGGACGATTTGTGGTAGTTTACTTTGATGACATATTGATTTATAGCAGATCTTTGGAGGAACATTTGGAACATTTACGTGCTGTTTTTATTGCTCTACGTGATGCACGTTTGTTTGGTAACCTTGGGAAGTGCACCTTTTGCACCGACCGAGTATCTTTTCTTGGCTATGTTGTTACTCCACAGGGAATAGAAGTTGATAAAGCCAAGATTGAAGCTATTGAGAGTTGGCCAAAGCCCAAAACGGTCACACAAGTGAGGAGTTTTCTTGGCCTCGCTGGATTCTATAGGCTTTTTGTGAGAGATTTCAGCATCATTGCTGCACCTCTTAATGAGCTTACAAAGAAAGATGTGCCTTTTCTTTGGGGTACCGCACAGGAAGAAGCCTTCACGGTATTGAAAGATAAGTTGACACATGCTCCTTTACTCCAACTTCCTGATTTTAATAAGACTTTTGAGCTTGAATGTGATGCTAGTGGAATTGGATTAGGAGGTGTGTTATTACAAGATGGCAAACCTGTTGCATACTTTTCTGAAAAATTGAGTGGGCCTAGTCTGAATTATTCTACTTATGATAAAGAATTATATGCTCTTGTTCGGACTTTAGAAACAGGGCAACATTATTTATGGCCCAAAGAATTTGTTATACATTCTGATCATGAATCTTTGAAACATATTAAAAGTCAAGCTAAACTGAATCGTAGACATGCTAAATGGGTTGAATTCATTGAGACTTTCCCTTATGTCATTAAACACAAGAAGGGAAAAGAAAATGTTATTGCTGATGCATTGTCTCGTCGCTATACTATGCTTTCACAACTTGACTTCAA
>NW_021181196.1:0-2280 GCF_002162155.2 Triticum dicoccoides | reverse complement strand
GGCCCGGATCCAGACGCACGCGGCGACGCGGCGCCCGCCTCCGACCGCGAGGCCTGGAGCTTGGCGCGGAGCGACGCCTCATACTCCAGATCTGCAGCGGCGTCGCCAGAACCGTCCCGCCCCCGCTTGAGGCCGGAGACAGCCTCACTGGAAGACCCGCGGGAGCGGTCCATCGCCGCCACCGACGCGAAAGGGAGAAGGAGGGGAGGGGGAGGCTTGGATCTGACAAAGCGGCGAATAGGGAAGCGGCGCCGTCGCAGGTCAGCAGCGGAAGCAGGAAACCCTAGAAAAGGGGGAACCGACCCCTTCCGGACCCATAAATAGCCGGAGCCAGCCAGGCCGGGCTCGTTCGAAAGGGCCGAGGGGGGAGACGGGCGCAGCTGGGCCGGCCTAGGCCCAACAGACGAAGACACGAGGGGGGGGGGGAAGTCAACCGCAGAATCCAACGAAGGGACCGGCCCAGGCCCACACGGCCCGTCACCGACCAGAGGGACCCGGCCCACGACCCGGGGCACCAGCGCAAGTCCCGATCCCAGATCTAGGGTTTGCGCCGGCGCCGCCGACGTCGGGGAAGGAAGGCACCTGGGCGGCAACGAGCCGGAGGACACCGCCACCGAAGGGGAGGAGACAGGCGAGGCCATGGCACCCACCCCCTGGCCCACCAAAGAAGGGTCCGTCGACCAGGGAGCGACGCGCCGGCGCCCACGACCAACACGATGCCAGCCATCCGGGCCCGCGTCAAGCACACACTGCCGGCCCCGACCCCCCGGGGCAAACTTACACCGGCGACCCGCCACCAACAGCGGTGGCGACCCAACCTCCGAGGCCAAGCGAGGAGGAGAGGGAATCTTAGAGTCAGAATCGGATCCAGAGTCGTCAGAACCAAGGGCCCAGAACCTGTTAGCCCGGGGCGCCTCCAGGGCCACCGGACTGGGAGGGGGGATACAGGTGGAAGGGGTTCGGGCCCCGCCGCCGGCGGGGATCCCGGAGGGAAGCACGAGGGGGAAAGGGAGCAGGGGAGCGTATCTGACTTGGACGCCGGGGACGAGGGGGAGCCGCAAGCCGACGGCGCCCCACGGGGGGGGGGGGGGCGAGGGGAGGGGAGAGAGCCATTTTTTGCGGCTCGACCCTGCAGTCTCACCTATGTCAACCTAGCTAGCACCCCCACTTCCATGCTCCCTGATGTTGCAAAAGACTTGTATTAATATCAGGCAGGTCCTCGTTAATATACCCCTATGGCCTATTAAAAGAGTAGCTTCTGATCATCTACACGGAGTGTGGAAAACCTGACCAACATTACTAAGGCAACACATGTGTAGCCTGACAAGTATAAAGCGCCCTCCCATCACAAGTCTTCACCAATATACCAATGAAAATAACTATTGACAGGTTTGTTACTAAGCTCCAGAATCTCACCTGCCTCAAAAATTCAGAGCTGCATCACTCCATAGTATAACAGTGATTTGGTGACCCCTGTGTCAAATAAATAGAGAAAGTCCAAATATAAAATAAATCACAGCAGACCGGCTGTAACCAAGAAGGGGGATTTTTTTGGATAAAGGGCTTTTCGTTGAATTGAAATATCGAGTTGATACAACCGCATCAAAGATCACCCGGCCTCTGCATAGCTAGATGCACACAGCCAAAGTTTCAAAGTACTAGAAGCCAAAATAAAAAGGCAAAAAACAATATCATTCCTGGTGAGCCACAATGCCCAACATAAGGCAGCCGCCCCCGCAAGAATGTGCTTAGACAATTGTTTATCTATTCCCCTCAACCAATTGCCGAACATATTCCGTACGCTGCGTGGAGGATATAGATTCGAAGCAATTTGGACTATTGCCCATACTGATCTAGCAAACTTGCAATCAAAAAATAGGTGTTTAATGGATTCATTATGATTGCAGAAAACACATTTTTTGCAGCCTTGCCAGTTTCGTCGAGCTAGATTGTCCCTAGTTAAGATAACTCCTTTGTTGAGAAACCATAGGAAAATTTTCACTTTTAGAGGAATCTTAAGCTTCCACAATTTTCTATTATCAGATGGAACCTCGTTATGAACCAATGCATCATACATGGATTTAACCGAAAATCTTCCATTCAGATGCAGGTTCCATTTAAAGATGTCCGATTCAGCCGACAGTTGGACAGCTCCCAAACGAGTCAGCAAATCGTTCCATGCAGTCAGACGAGGTCCAGAAATCGTTCTGCGAAAAGAAATATCCGGGTGTTCTTGTCCCAATACCTGCTTAATCGTGACAAACTTATGTCTAACTATCC
>NW_021181195.1:0-1269 GCF_002162155.2 Triticum dicoccoides | reverse complement strand
AACAAGAACGGAGTTACAAGTGATGATTTCAGGACTTTGAAGCCACCATAATGGGTGCATGAAGCCTTGGACGAAATATACAAGATGCCACTTCATAAATTTCGTCCCGAGGCTATTTTAGGTGCTGCGTCACCTTATTATTGGGCCAGGCCCATGTAATTTCGAAATACATAAGTATAGGCTATTTTTAGAGTCCGTATGTGTGGGGAAACAAGAGATAGGGTTGATTTCGGACCCCTCCACCAAGGGCCACGAAATTCCCCCCCTCTTCCTCCATATATACAGCCCTTAGGGCATCGTTTAGACTTGGGGGTTTTGTTTAGATTAAAAGTTCGCCATAGCTGCAACTTCGCGTACTTCGTTTGTGTTCAACGACCAGACAAAGGCGTCACAGAACCCCACCTTGATCAATAAAGCTTTCATCTTATATTCGCAATATCCAGATTGCAATCTTAGTTTCTTGCTTGTTCTTCGTTTGCTCGCAGGAAACAGACCCTCGTGGTCAGGTTGATCGTGCTCCGGCGTGGTCAATAACCTCTCGGAGTTGGTTTAGCGATTGCTAAGGCGCGACGTCCTCGCACGTTCGTAGTCGGATCGTCAAGGTCGACTTCCACCAAAGCGATATCCATCATCTCATCGAAAGATCGGGACCCTCGCCTCTATCAAGTGGTATCAGATTTCCAGGTTGCTCGGTGAGATTTTACAGTTTTTCGTAGTTTAGATCGAGTCTGTTCTTCATACCTACAGTCCACGAAAAAGCCACAAAAAAAAATTAGGGTTAGTTCATCATATCCGAACCAATCTGAGCCTTTGCATAATCTTTTTAGGGTTTTGCTTTGTTGAATTTGCGGTTGCATCGTCGTGTCTAGTTGCTGGTCTTAGAGTCTAGTCTTTTAGAGTTTCGAGTTCTGGTCATAAGTTGTCACGCCGCCGCCGCACCATCATCATCACCCCTGCCATCTACCACCGCCGCTTATCCGCCACCGCTTCGAATCCGTATCCATATACCACCACAGCTGTCATATACCACCACCGCTGCCATATACCACCACCATATATCCACCACCAATCCGAGTTCTTTGCTTATTAGGTTTGTTTTCGGGATCCATCTAGATTCCGAGTCGGGTAGCCACGCTCCGTTTAGGCCCAAAATTTTTCGAAAACGCATTTTTCGAAAAAATTTCTGGCTATCCTATTTTTAGGTGTTTCTGAGTGTTTTGAGACAGGTGCCATTATAGGAAGTTTTTTTTGACCCGTTTCCAGTTTTTG
>NW_021181194.1:0-803 GCF_002162155.2 Triticum dicoccoides | reverse complement strand
AGTTACATCGAAGATCTAGATAGGAGGTCCTGTGTTCAATTCCCACAATGTTGATTTATTTTGACCCAATTATTTTTCGCTGTCTCTATGAAAGCCCATAAAAGGCCCATCAACATAGAAGTACCTGGCCCAGATTGACCAAACGAAAAGGACTAAACCAAACCAAGAATACATATTCCCTTTTATAGTAGGATAATTCCTTTTTATATTTAGTAGCCCCAACACATTGAAGCCCATGGATCCTTCCTTTCAATATAGAAATCAACATAGAAGTACCTGGCCCGGATTGACCAAACGAAAAGGACTAAACCAAACCAAGAAAAGGACGCAATCCTTCCTTTAGTTTGCTCATTCGCTTAATTAGTTACATCGAAGATCTAGACAGGAGGTCCTGTGTTCAATTTCCACAATGCTGATTTATTTTGACCCAATTATTTTTCGAGGTCTCTATGACAGCCCGTAAAAGGCCCATCAACATAGAAGTACCTGGCCCAGATTGACCAAATGAAAAGGACTAAACCAAACCAAGAATACCTATTCCCTTTAATAGTAGGATAATTCCTTTTTTAATTCAGTAGCCCCAACACATTGAAGCCTATGGATCCTTCCTTTCAATATAGAAATCAACATAGAAGTACCTGGCCCAGATTGACCAAACGAAAAGGACTAAACCAATCCAAGAAAAGGACGCGATCCTTCCTTTAGTTTGCTCATTCGCTTAATTAGTTACATCGAAGATCTAGACAGGAGGTCCTGTGTTCAATTCCCACAATGTTGATTTATTTTGACCCAATTATTTTTCG
>NW_021181193.1:0-1553 GCF_002162155.2 Triticum dicoccoides | reverse complement strand
GGGCCGCTTCATCCCACAATACCGCTGAAGCAAAATAAGACTAGTAGCGGCAAGAAAGTTGACAACATCTACGCCCACAACAGATTTGTGTTCTACTCGTGCAATAGAGAACTACACATAGACCTAGCTCATGATGCCACTGTTGGGGAACATTGCATAAAATAAAAAATTTCCTACGTTCACCAAGATCCATCTATGAGTTCATCTAGCAACGAGAGAGGGGAGTGCATCTACATACCCTTGTAGATCGCGAGCGGAAGCGTTCAAGAGAACGGGGTTGAGGGAGTCGTACTCGTTGTGATCCAAATCACCGGAGATCCTAGCGCCAAACGGACGGCACCTCCGCGTTCAACACACGTACGGTCAGCGTGACGTCTCCTCCTTCTTTATCCAGCAAGGGGGAAGGAGAGGTTGATGAAGATCCAGCAGCACGACGTCGTGGTGGTGGATGCAGCAGGGTTCCGGCAGGGCTTCGCCAAGCTTCTGCCAGAGGGAGAGGTGTAGCAGGGGAGAGGGAGGCGCCAAGACTTCAGGGTGTGGCTGCCCTCCCACCCCCCTCTTTATATAGGGACCCCAGGGGGGCGCCGGCCCTGGAGATGGGATCTCCCAAGGGGGACGGCGGCCAGGGGGGTGGAGTGCCCCCCAAGGCAAGTGGAGGCGCCCCCTCCCCTAGGGTTCCCAACCCTAGGCGCAGAGGGGGGCCCAGGGGGGTGCACCAGCCCACCAGGGGCTGGTTCCCCTCCTACTTCAGCCCATGGGGCCCTCTGGGATGGGTGGCCCCACCCGATGGACCCCCGGGACCCTTTCGGTGGTCCCGGTACAATACCGGTGACCCCTGAAACTTTCCCGATGGCCGAAACTCGACTTCCCATATATAATTCTTTACCTCCGGACCATTCCGGAACTCCTCGTGACGTCCGGGATCTCATATGGGACTCCGAACAACTTTCGGTTTGCTGCATACTCATATCTCTACAACCCTAGCGTCACCGAACCTTAAGTGTGTAGACCCTACGGGTTCGGGAGACACGTAGACATGACCGAGACGGCTCTCCGGTCAATAACCAACAGCGGGATCTGGATACCCATGTTGGCTCCCACATGCTCCTCGATGATCTCATCGAATGAACCACGATGTTGAGGATTCAAGCAACCCTGTATACAATTCCCTTTGTCAATCGGTATGTTACTTGCCCGAGATTCGATCGTCGATATCCCAATACCTCGTTCAATCTCGTTACCGGCAAGTCACTTTACTCGTACCGTAATGCATGATCCCGTGACCAGACACTTGGTCACTTTGAGCTCATTATGATGATGCATTACCGAGTGGGCCCAGAGATACCTCTCCGTCATACGGAGTGACAAATCCCAGTCTCGATCCGTGTCAACCCAACAGACACTTTCGGAGATACCCGTAGTATACCTTTATAGTCACCCAGTTACATTGTGACGTTTGATACACCCAAAGCACTCCTACGGTATCCAGGAGTTACACGATCTCATGGTCTAAGGAAAAGATACTTGACATTGGAAAAGCTCTAGCAAACGAA
>NW_021181192.1:0-1657 GCF_002162155.2 Triticum dicoccoides | reverse complement strand
TTTCTTTCCACCCCTCTTGATGTGTATCTCGTGTCTCAACCGAGAGTTGGTCCTATGTCTCATTCCGTGAGTTGTTCGATCTTCGAGGAGATCGACCCTTCTAGAGTCTTCTTCCCTCCATGTCATGTTGACAGGATTTCTCAGAGCAAGACTTCAAGACAATTATGGTGATCGAATCAACGTTCCTATGAAGTGCAACCTGGATCGTGAAGATTGTGCTAGTTTGCGTTTCCCCTTCACCCTACCCTACGCTTGAATCTCGAGACGAGATTCTTGTTTAGTGGGGGTGAGTTGTCACATCCCTAGTTCTGACAATGCCTAGTGCATGCATTAGAGTGTTACATCATGTTTAAATTTCATTTAAACCTGAGATGGGGATTGACTAAGCCCTAGCACCAAATGAATTCAACTAGGGTCAAAATAAAACCTTTTCATTGAACTCAAAATGTCCTCTAAAAATGTTCAACATTTCTAGGTTGAGGTGGAAGCATCTACCAAAAATGGTTTATATTTTTGCAGGACATATTTGGTCACTGAATTAAATCATATAGTATTTTCATTTGGGCATTTAAATGCTATTAAATATTTCAAATGCTCAAATAATCATAAACTAAAATGTTTACTGTTGGATATATTCTAAACAGTAGCCATGATTAGTTTCATGATTTTTGAAAGTGTCTGAGTATTTTTAATAAAGCCCTAAATTTACAGAATAATAGAAAACTGAGATAATTAGAAAAAGAGAGAGAGAGAAGGAAGTTACCTGGCCTTACCGTGCAGCCCACCAGAGCCTGGCCCAGCTCCATCTGGCCGGCCCAGCCGGCCCAGCCCACCTCCCCCCTTGTCCTCTTCCTCCTCCGCTAGGAGGACGAACAGAGGCGAGGCGTGGCGCGCGCCGACGCTGCCTCGGCCACCTCCTGCTTACCTGCTCGCCGCTGGAGGCACCCGAGGGAGCCACGCACTCCCCCTCGCCCCCTGCACCTCCCCTCTCTTCCCCTGGACCCCGTTCCCTCCTCTGTTTCCCTCCCGCGCACACCACCGAGCGGAGCTCGCCGTCATCGTCGCCGTACCCATGGCCACCGGCCACCACACGCAATTCCGACGCACCCAGAAGCTCCGCCATGTTGTCTTCTTCATCTTCGATGAGCCACGCAAGCCGGGAGGGCCCGGAACATCGCCATCGCCGTCGTCTTCCACCTCGGGCTCCGACCACCGCCGCCGTTGATTCGCCGTTTCCACCGCCTCCCCGAGCACGCCGACCTTCTCTTCGAACTCCCCGTGAGCCCCTGTCCATTTCCCCTCTCTCCCCGTGCCCGTCCGCGCCTTCTAACCACCCCGGCTGTCGGAGCCGACCGTTCCTCGCCGCCGGCGATGACGCAGACGGGGCTAGAGCCACCGTAGCTAACCCCCGAGCACGGCAACGTGCTCAGCACCCTTCCAGGAGCCGAGCGCGCCCACCCGTGCGACCTGCCGTGCCCCCTAGCGCCAACCCCGACCTCGCCGTGCTCCGGTCGCCGCCGCGGGCCCCGTTCCGGTGAGCTCGGGCCACCTCAGCCCCTGCCGTTTGCACAGATGGATGCGGGCGACTCCCAGCTACGCGTAGAGCCCCTCAGTCGCCGATTTGGTCGCCGAAGGAGCGTTTCCGACGCCCTCCGCC
>NW_021181191.1:0-1219 GCF_002162155.2 Triticum dicoccoides | reverse complement strand
TACTCTTATTATTCGCTTTGCTATATGGGATGGTAAATCTGAGTGACTTGCCTATAGTAGAGAGACGACGATATTAAACCTTGTTAAACCTTAGAATGGTATACGTAATTTTTCCCTTGTACACGACAGCTTTTGCCAACCGTAGGTTATACGGTGAGGATCAACCCAGATTCATTTCCTGCAGGAGAAACCATAAATTGTTGACCACCACGAGATATCGATAGTTGTTTAGCATTGGCGTCAGACCCGTCAGCTATGAAGACCCAGTTTCGGGATAACCTTACCAAGATGAAAGGACAAAGGAATTGAGGAAAAGGTTATGCCACTACCGGAAGAGCCAGAGAAGGGATTATCCTTAATATCTGAGAAGACTGACACTGTCAACGATAAGGATGGAGTATATGAGTTTTGATGGAACCGTAACAATGTTTCTAAGGGTGGTAGCACCCGAGACCTCAGAGATGATCGATGGACTTTGAGAAGACCCCAAACCCTAACCTATTCTTTCTAGCCTCTCCGAATCTCGAGGACGAGATTCATTTTAAGGGTGGTAGTTTGTAACATCCCAAAATTCTAAATTTTGGAATGTTATAAACAAATAGATAGATTTGATTGATTGCTTGATTGATTGACTGAAAGTGAGTGAATTCGAAACTTTTTGAAAGTTAAATGAGAGGGAATAAAAGGACTTTCCCAAACTTTCATATTGGTTTTCTGATCTTCGTGAATTCAAATTCTTTTCATCACAAAACCTCGGAGAGAAGATGACATGACTTCTTCCATTTATTTAAATGACAAGGGGTGTTGAGAATATTTGAATTTCATTTGGAAATATCCCAATTCTGAAACTTTATGCGACTCAATGATTTTCACGAGAGAAGATAAAATGACTTCTTCAAATTATATGAAATATGAGTTGGGAGTTTCAAAGAATTAAATTCAAAGCCCCTTTGAATTTATTTTCAATTTGGAATAGATCATCATGCATATTTTATTTTCTTGCATTTTGGTCGATCCTAGAAATTTCACGCAACTCAAGGACCTTCGGAGAGAGTTGGAGATTTCGTTATTTTCATATTTGAGAGTTTTCTCGAATTTGAAAAGAGGGTCATTTGATTTATTTATTTTATCTTCAATAATTTTCCGTTATCAAAAAAATATAAGAGAGGGAATAATATGACTTTCCCAAAATACAGGAAAAGTGAAGATTTAATAAATA
>NW_021181190.1:0-3433 GCF_002162155.2 Triticum dicoccoides | reverse complement strand
GATTTCTGGCGCCGTTGCCGGGGAGGTCTACACAAAAGTCAACATACCAAGTACCCATCACATACCCTTGTCTCCCGCATTACATTATTTGCCATTTGCCTCTCGTTTTCCTCTCCCCCCCAATTCACCCTTGCCGTTTTATTCGCCCTCTCTCTCTCTATCCTCCCTCTCTTTCTCTATTTGCCCCTTTTTTGTCCGCTTGCTTTTTGTTTGCTTGTGTGTTAGTTTGCTTGTTTGTCGCGATGGCTCAAGATAATACTAAATTGTGTGACTTCGCCAATACCAACAACAATGATTTTATTAGCACTCCGATTGCTCCTCTTACCGATGCTGAATCTTGTGAAATTAATACTACTTTGCTGAATCTTGTTATGAAAGATCCGTTCTCTGGCCTTCCTAGTGAAGATGCCGCTACCCATCTAAATAGCTTCATTGATTTGTGTGACATGCAAAAGAAGAAATATGTGGATAATGATATTGTTAAATTGAAGCTATTTCCTTTTTCGCTTAGAGATCGTGCTAAAGCTTGGTTTTTGTCTTTGCCTAAAAATAGTATTGATTCATGGAACAAGTGCAAAGATGCTTTTATCTCTAAGTATTTTCCTCCCGCTAAAATCATCTCTCTTAGAAACGATATTATGAACTTTAAGCAACTTGATCATGAACATGTTGCACAAGCTTGGGAGAGAATGAAATTAATGATACGTAATTGCCCTACTCATGGTGTTGGGGATATTATTATTGGGCATAAACCGGCCAGGAAAGGCCGGGTTAACTTCATCCGTAGTGGATTATGCTTGAAGCCCATGTAAACAGAAGAGGAAAAGCCCAGGGCCCAAAAACCGGTTTAAAGCATGTAGCTGTGAACCGGAATTAGTATGTAACTTGTGTTGTAAGATAGAAAGAGTGGAGACCGAACCGGACACGTTTATGAGCCGGTTGCGGGACTCTGTAGACCGATGGGCGCCACCCATGTATACAAGGGGACGACCCGGCAGCGGTTCAAGTGACAACAACTCAAGAGCCAAACAAAGCGGATTTGCTCCCTGGCCTTCGAAACCCAAGCAATACCAATCACAACTAGACGTAGGCTTTACCTTCATCGAAGGGGCCGAACTAGTATAAACTCTCCATGTCCCCTTGCCCGGTTTAACCCCTTTAAGCTAACCCGTTGCGATGGCTCCACGACTAAGTCCTTTCATGAGGACATCTGTCGTGACAAACCCACGACAGTTGGCGCCCACCGTGGGGCTATCGCACGATGGTTTCGAGTTCTTGAAGGGCAACTTTGATGGACTCAAGGGATACGCCATGGGCCGGATGACGAAGAGTCATCGCGGCAAGCTCTACATCGACAATGAAGGATGGGGTCCCGAGGTCGATTCAATTGAATATGGGTACCGGGTCCCCTTTGGTGGGATTCACGTCTTCATGGGCAAGATTGGCGAACCGGCCCCTGAGCCGGACACCTGCACCGACATCATCGAAACGGCTCAGCGTGCAAGTTCTTCGCTGGTTCAGCCCGTGACGAAGCGTGTTTTTGTAGGTGTCATCCATGGAGCAGAATACGAGGACGGACCGGCATCCGATGGAGAAACTATTGTCTGTTCCAATGACGAGTCTTCTAGAGAGACCGAATCACTCTATCAGTTGCAGGATGGCCGGATTGGTGGACGATCTGAGGGCAACAGTATTCTGGACCCCCATGATCTGCCAAACCGGGCCGCTATCTTCATGGACGGTACACAGTCGGTGCCTCACTCATCAACTGCTGCAGCAATACTCTCCGGTTCAGCAACGGCTACGCCGGCGGGGGGCAGGAAGCTCTGCGCCGCCTCCGGCTCAAGTCATGTCTGACCTGTTTGACGCTTTGGCAACATTGATGGCCGCAGAGCTGGATGCAGCAGCCCTGGATCAGCACAATGCGGAGATTACGAAGGTGAAGGATCAAATAACTCAGGCTAAAGCGGACCTAGCGGCAGAGAATGCTAGGATGGCTACAGAACGGGCCGAGTTGGAAGCACAGGCCTACCGGATTAGGCTGGATCAGAACGCTTCTGAAGAAGTCATGAGAAGAAGGTACCGATCGCATCTCCCGTCGGGTTATGAGCCACGAAACCTCTTCAACACACCAGGAGCAGGAGCTAGAAACCAGCCAATACTAAACCGTACGGAGGCACCAGGAACAGGAGCGTCGGTTCAACCGCGCACGATGGACCCGCCTCGTTGGAACAATGTTGTGCCGCAGTATGTACCAACACCTCCCGGGCATTATTCCAACCTGTTGGACAATATCGTGGCTGCCGCTTCACGCCTGGCAGCCCTCCCAACCGACGGCGAATCACCAGTTGCGATTGAGGCACGTCGGGCTAGAGACCTCCTTCAAACGGCGCTAAACCAGCAGCAGGCATACTCACACAGTCGTGAGTGGATTCATTCCACTCCCCGTCCGAGCTGGAGCTATAGCAGACACATGGAGGATGAACCGGCTGTGCCAAGCAGCGCACATCACCGTAATTCGCCGCGAGGACACAACCTGGCAGGGGGAGGTGCTAATGCACAAGATGTTGTGGATCATGGCCGCGGGCGTCGGGAGGCCGAGTTAGCAGCTCGACACGGAGCGCATCAACATACTCCGGTTCACCCTACCGCTTCAGTAGAACCAGGGGTGGTATTCAGTTCCTTAGGGGTGCTGTGTCTCACCCCCCCTTTGCGTAATGTGAGACTGCCCAAGGATTTCAAAGGACCTCATAAGGTGCCCAATTACACCACCGATTTGCAACCAGAGGCGTGGGTTGAAAGTTACGAGATGGCAATGGAGATGCTGGATGTGGATGAAGCGGTATGGGCTAAATACTTCACCATGATGTTGGAGGGAACAACTCGTACTTGGTTAAAGAGCTTACCAGTTAATTCTGTCAGATCATGGGCCGAATTGAAGCACCGGTTTATCCAGAACTTCAAGGATACTTGTAAGCAGCCCATGTCAATCGTAGATCTGGCCGCTTGTGTCCAAGAGGAGGGAGAGTCCACGACCCATTGGGTAAAGTGGGTCTCAGCAATTTTGCATTCATCGGATCGCATCAATGCAGATACCGCAGTGTTAACATTGGAGGGTAATTGCCGTTTTTTGCCGCTCAAACAGAAGTTAGGAAGGCTCAAACGTCACTGCAATGATATGTCAACGCTCATGGCCGCTTTGGTTAAGTACGCCGATTCAGATAATACCAAGGACCCGGACTCAGAGGAGGACAAACCAGGGAAAGGGAAGAAGAACGGCAATGCCAAGGGTCAACAGCATAATCCGGCAGGCCACGGGAACAGTGGTAAGCGCAAGGCCGACAGTAGCTTGGACTTTGTCGCTAACACCAATGCTCAGGAGAATGGCCAGCGCCGCAAGGGCAAGCAGCCCCAGAGGGGCGGTGGTTCAGGC
>NW_021181189.1:0-3433 GCF_002162155.2 Triticum dicoccoides | reverse complement strand
GATTTCTGGCGCCGTTGCCGGGGAGGTCTACACAAAAGTCAACATACCAAGTACCCATCACATACCCTTGTCTCCCGCATTACATTATTTGCCATTTGCCTCTCGTTTTCCTCTCCCCCCCAATTCACCCTTGCCGTTTTATTCGCCCTCTCTCTCTCTATCCTCCCTCTCTTTCTCTATTTGCCCCTTTTTTGTCCGCTTGCTTTTTGTTTGCTTGTGTGTTAGTTTGCTTGTTTGTCGCGATGGCTCAAGATAATACTAAATTGTGTGACTTCGCCAATACCAACAACAATGATTTTATTAGCACTCCGATTGCTCCTCTTACCGATGCTGAATCTTGTGAAATTAATACTACTTTGCTGAATCTTGTTATGAAAGATCCGTTCTCTGGCCTTCCTAGTGAAGATGCCGCTACCCATCTAAATAGCTTCATTGATTTGTGTGACATGCAAAAGAAGAAATATGTGGATAATGATATTGTTAAATTGAAGCTATTTCCTTTTTCGCTTAGAGATCGTGCTAAAGCTTGGTTTTTGTCTTTGCCTAAAAATAGTATTGATTCATGGAACAAGTGCAAAGATGCTTTTATCTCTAAGTATTTTCCTCCCGCTAAAATCATCTCTCTTAGAAACGATATTATGAACTTTAAGCAACTTGATCATGAACATGTTGCACAAGCTTGGGAGAGAATGAAATTAATGATACGTAATTGCCCTACTCATGGTGTTGGGGATATTATTATTGGGCATAAACCGGCCAGGAAAGGCCGGGTTAACTTCATCCGTAGTGGATTATGCTTGAAGCCCATGTAAACAGAAGAGGAAAAGCCCAGGGCCCAAAAACCGGTTTAAAGCATGTAGCTGTGAACCGGAATTAGTATGTAACTTGTGTTGTAAGATAGAAAGAGTGGAGACCGAACCGGACACGTTTATGAGCCGGTTGCGGGACTCTGTAGACCGATGGGCGCCACCCATGTATACAAGGGGACGACCCGGCAGCGGTTCAAGTGACAACAACTCAAGAGCCAAACAAAGCGGATTTGCTCCCTGGCCTTCGAAACCCAAGCAATACCAATCACAACTAGACGTAGGCTTTACCTTCATCGAAGGGGCCGAACTAGTATAAACTCTCCATGTCCCCTTGCCCGGTTTAACCCCTTTAAGCTAACCCGTTGCGATGGCTCCACGACTAAGTCCTTTCATGAGGACATCTGTCGTGACAAACCCACGACAGTTGGCGCCCACCGTGGGGCTATCGCACGATGGTTTCGAGTTCTTGAAGGGCAACTTTGATGGACTCAAGGGATACGCCATGGGCCGGATGACGAAGAGTCGTCGCGGCAAGCTCTACATCGACAATGAAGGATGGGGTCCCGAGGCCGATTCAATTGAATATGGGTACCGGGTCCCCTTTGGTGGGATTCACGTCTTCATGGGCAAGATTGGCGAACCGGCCCCTGAGCCGGACACCTGCACCGACATCATCGAAACGGCTCAGCGTGCAAGTTCTTCGCTGGTTCAGCCCGTGACGAAGCGTGTTTTTGTAGGTGTCATCCATGGAGCAGAATACGAGGACGGACCGGCATCCGATGGAGAAACTATTGTCTGTTCCAATGACGAGTCTTCTAGAGAGACCGAATCACTCTATCAGTTGCAGGATGGCCGGATTGGTGGACGATCTGAGGGCAACAGTATTCTGGACCCCCATGATCTGCCAAACCGGGCCGCTATCTTCATGGACGGTACACAGTCGGTGCCTCACTCATCAACTGCTGCAGCAATACTCTCCGGTTCAGCAACGGCTACGCCGGCGGGGGGCAGGAAGCTCTGCGCCGCCTCCGGCTCAAGTCATGTCTGACCTGTTTGACGCTTTGGCAACATTGATGGCCGCAGAGCTGGATGCAGCAGCCCTGGATCAGCACAATGCGGAGATTACGAAGGTGAAGGATCAAATAACTCAGGCTAAAGCGGACCTAGCGGCAGAGAATGCTAGGATGGCTACAGAACGGGCCGAGTTGGAAGCACAGGCCTACCGGATTAGGCTGGATCAGAACGCTTCTGAAGAAGTCATGAGAAGAAGGTACCGATCGCATCTCCCGTCGGGTTATGAGCCACGAAACCTCTTCAACACACCAGGAGCAGGAGCTAGAAACCAGCCAATACTAAACCGTACGGAGGCACCAGGAACAGGAGCGTCGGTTCAACCGCGCACGATGGACCCGCCTCGTTGGAACAATGTTGTGCCGCAGTATGTACCAACACCTCCCGGGCATTATTCCAACCTGTTGGACAATATCGTGGCTGCCGCTTCACGCCTGGCAGCCCTCCCAACCGACGGCGAATCACCAGTTGCGATTGAGGCACGTCGGGCTAGAGACCTCCTTCAAACGGCGCTAAACCAGCAGCAGGCATACTCACACAGTCGTGAGTGGATTCATTCCACTCCCCGTCCGAGCTGGAGCTATAGCAGACACATGGAGGATGAACCGGCTGTGCCAAGCAGCGCACATCACCGTAATTCGCCGCGAGGACACAACCTGGCAGGGGGAGGTGCTAATGCACAAGATGTTGTGGATCATGGCCGCGGGCGTCGGGAGGCCGAGTTAGCAGCTCGACACGGAGCGCATCAACATACTCCGGTTCACCCTACCGCTTCAGTAGAACCAGGGGTGGTATTCAGTTCCTTAGGGGTGCTGTGTCTCACCCCCCCTTTGCGTAATGTGAGACTGCCCAAGGATTTCAAAGGACCTCATAAGGTGCCCAATTACACCACCGATTTGCAACCAGAGGCGTGGGTTGAAAGTTACGAGATGGCAATGGAGATGCTGGATGTGGATGAAGCGGTATGGGCTAAATACTTCACCATGATGTTGGAGGGAACAACTCGTACTTGGTTAAAGAGCTTACCAGTTAATTCTGTCAGATCATGGGCCGAATTGAAGCACCGGTTTATCCAGAACTTCAAGGATACTTGTAAGCAGCCCATGTCAATCGTAGATCTGGCCGCTTGTGTCCAAGAGGAGGGAGAGTCCACGACCCATTGGGTAAAGTGGGTCTCAGCAATTTTGCATTCATCGGATCGCATCAATGCAGATACCGCAGTGTTAACATTGGAGGGTAATTGCCGTTTTTTGCCGCTCAAACAGAAGTTAGGAAGGCTCAAACGTCACTGCAATGATATGTCAACGCTCATGGCCGCTTTGGTTAAGTACGCCGATTCAGATAATACCAAGGACCCGGACTCAGAGGAGGACAAACCAGGGAAAGGGAAGAAGAACGGCAATGCCAAGGGTCAACAGCATAATCCGGCAGGCCACGGGAACAGTGGTAAGCGCAAGGCCGACAGTAGCTTGGACTTTGTCGCTAACACCAATGCTCAGGAGAATGGCCAGCGCCGCAAGGGCAAGCAGCCCCAGAGGGGCGGTGGTTCAGGC
>NW_021181188.1:0-995 GCF_002162155.2 Triticum dicoccoides | reverse complement strand
GACCCCTCCACCAAGGGCCACGAAATTCTCCCCCTCTTCCTCCATATATACAGCCCTTAGGGCATCGTTTAGACTTTGGGTTTTGTTTAGATTAAAAGTTCGCCATAGCTGCAACTTCGCGTACTTCGTTTGTGTTCAACGACCAGACAAAGGCGTCACAGAACCCCACCTTGATCAATAAAGCTTTCATCTTATATTCGCAATATCCAGATTGCAATCTTAGTTTCTTGCTTGTTCTTCGTTTGCTCGCAGGAAACAGACCCTCGTGGTCAGGTTGATCGTGCTCCGGCGTGGTCAATAACCTCTCGGAGTTGGTTTAGCGATTGCTAAGGCGCGACGTCCTCGCACGTTCGTAGTCGGATCGTCAAAGTCGACTTCCACCAAAGCGATATCCATCATCTCATCGAAAGATCGGGACCCTCGCCTCTATCATTATTACACGTGAAGAACATGGTGGAGATGATTCTGATCATGAGACGCAATACATGGCTCCTGAAGACGCTGACAGGTATGAATGTTTAGTTGCTCAACGTGTTTTGAGTGAGCAGGTCACACAAGCTGAGCAAAATCAGAGGCACAATTTGTTCCATACCAAGGGAGTTGTGAAGGAACGTTCTGTGCGCGTCATAATAGATGGAGGGAGCTGCAACAACTTGGCTAGCATGGAGATGGTGGAGAAGCTTTCTCTCACCACAAGACCACATCCACATCCTTACTACATCCAATGGTTCAACAACAGCGGCAAGGTTAAGGTAACACGTACTGTTCGTGTGCATTTTAGTATCTCTACATATGCTGATTATGTTGATTGTGATGTGGTACCTATGCAAGCATGTTCCTTATTACTTGGTAGACCATGGCAATTTGATAAAAATTCTGTACACCATGGTAGAAACAATCACTATACTCTTGTTCATAAGGATAAAAATATTACTTTGCTTCCTATGACTCCTGATTCAATTTTGAAAGATGATATTAATAGAGCTAATAAAGCA
>NW_021181187.1:0-1902 GCF_002162155.2 Triticum dicoccoides | reverse complement strand
TCATGCCCATGGATACTTGAGGTGACAATGGAGTATCTAGGTGACATTAGGGTTTTGGTTGATTTGTGTCTTAAGGTGTTATTCTAGTACGAGCTCTTTTATAGATTGATCTGAAAGAATAACTTTGAGGTGGTTTCGTACCCTACCATAATCTCTACGTTTGTTCTCCGCTATTAGTGGCTTTGGAGTGACTCTTTGTTGCATGTTGAGGGATTGTTATATGATCTATCTATGTTATTATTGTTGAGAGAACTTGCACTAGTGAAAGTATGAACCCTATGCCTTGTTTCCTATCATTGCAATACCATTTACACTCACTTTTATCATGAGTTACCTTGCTGTTTTTATTATTTCAGATTACAAAAACCTTTATCTACCACCCATATTGCACTTGTATCACCATCTCTTTGGCGAACTAGTGCGCCTATACAATTTACCATTGTATTGGGTGTGTTGGGGACACAAGAGACTCTTTGTTATTTGGTTGCAGGGTTGCCTTAGAGAGACCATCTTCATCCTACGCCTCCCACGGATTGATAAACCTTAGGTCATCCACTTGAGAGAAATTTGCTACTGTCCTACAAACCTGTGCACTTGCAGGCCCAACAACGTCTACAAGGAGAAGGTTGTGTAGTAGGCATCATCGTGCAAGAACTCTTGTAGTGCGGCATCTATTGTGGGGTTCAGCTGTGTCCCAATTGGTGCTGTTTTTGTAGGGTCCGTTGGGTGGACCTGGAATTTGACTATTTCGTCTGCTGGTTTGAAAGAGCTGGACTTGGGTCATTTGTCAAGTATCACATCGTCCCTGTCCACTGCGGAGCGCAGCGCAGTTAACTCTTCAGCCGCGAGGGCTTCGGATAATGCCTCCAGGGCTAGTGCGGCAGTTTTATTTTCGGCACGGAGTGCTATGTCTGGATCACTGGCTAGAGTGATGGTCCCATTGGGCCCCGGCATCTTGAGCTTCATGTACCCGTAATGGGGTATAGCTTGGAAGCTTGTGAATGCATCTTGACCCAAAAGGGTGTGGTATCAACTGCTAAATGGGGTCACTTGGAATGTGATTTCTTCGGACCTATCTCCGGTGTGCTGAATACCACATCCAATGTGATTTTCCCTGTGCATCGTGCCTCCCGACTAGGGATGATTCCCCTAAAGGTTGTGCTACTTTTCTCAATGCGGCTCTTATCTATTTCCATCTTGTTAAGAGTTTCCTCATAGATGAGGTTTAATCCGCTCCTGCCGTCCATCAGCACTTTAGTAAGCCAAAATCCGTCCACTATTGGACTAAGGACGAAAGCGGCTAGTGCTCGGACTATTTAGAATTGAGGTTCGTCGTTGGCGTTGAAGGTTATGGCCGTATCGTTCCACGGGTTTATTGCTACGACGTGGCAGACTTCGGCGAGGCTGCGGAGTGCTTGCTTGCGCCTGTTGTTTGAGGCGAAAGTCTCGAAGACGGTAAGTACTGTATTGTTATTTTCTGCGGGATGGTGCACTACGGTATTGTTGGTGAGAAGGTCCTTGCCGCTCTTGGCCACCTGCCGGAGTATCCAACATGCTCTGAGGCTATGTGTTGGTATGGTGTCTGGTGTGCTATGAATTTTGCATGGCCTATTGAGCCATTCCTCCAGTACGGTTCCACGCCCTGCAAAGGTCTTTGGCTTCTTTGTAATTCTATTGGGTGACTTGTGAAAGTGCACCCTTTTAGTTCAGGCGAGGGGTTTAGTTAGGGCCGGGGGATCCCAGAATTTTGTGTGGGTCTTCCAGGCGCTTTCCATCGCGCAGTACTTCTGTACTATGTCCGCCAGGTCGGCAAAGTGTGCTATGTCACGACGACTTATGGCATTAAGAATTCCCCTGTCCATGCAGTTTTTGCAAAATAATGAGATTGCGTCTTCCTCGTGA
>NW_021181186.1:0-1902 GCF_002162155.2 Triticum dicoccoides | reverse complement strand
TCATGCCCATGGATACTTGAGGTGACAATGGAGTATCTAGGTGACATTAGGGTTTTGGTTGATTTGTGTCTTAAGGTGTTATTCTAGTACGAGCTCTTTTATAGATTGATCTGAAAGAATAACTTTGAGGTGGTTTCGTACCCTACCATAATCTCTACGTTTGTTCTCCGCTATTAGTGGCTTTGGAGTGACTCTTTGTTGCATGTTGAGGGATTGTTATATGATCTATCTATGTTATTATTGTTGAGAGAACTTGCACTAGTGAAAGTATGAACCCTATGCCTTGTTTCCTATCATTGCAATACCATTTACACTCACTTTTATCATGAGTTACCTTGCTGTTTTTATTATTTCAGATTACAAAAACCTTTATCTACCACCCATATTGCACTTGTATCACCATCTCTTTGGCGAACTAGTGCGCCTATACAATTTACCATTGTATTGGGTGTGTTGGGGACACAAGAGACTCTTTGTTATTTGGTTGCAGGGTTGCCTTAGAGAGACCATCTTCATCCTACGCCTCCCACGGATTGATAAACCTTAGGTCATCCACTTGAGAGAAATTTGCTACTGTCCTACAAACCTGTGCACTTGCAGGCCCAACAACGTCTACAAGGAGAAGGTTGTGTAGTAGGCATCATCGTGCAAGAACTCTTGTAGTGCGGCATCTATTGTGGGGTTCAGCTGTGTCCCAATTGGTGCTGTTTTTGTAGGGTCCGTTGGGTGGACCTGGAATTTGACTATTTCGTCTGCTGGTTTGAAAGAGCTGGACTTGGGTCATTTGTCAAGTATCACATCGTCCCTGTCCACTGCGGAGCGCAGCGCAGTTAACTCTTCAGCCGCGAGGGCTTCGGATAATGCCTCCAGGGCTAGTGCGGCAGTTTTATTTTCGGCACGGAGTGCTATGTCTGGATCACTGGCTAGAGTGATGGTCCCATTGGGCCCCGGCATCTTGAACTTCATGTACCCGTAATGGGGTATAGCTTGGAAGCTTGTGAATGCATCTTGACCCAAAAGGGTGTGGTATCAACTGCTAAATGGGGTCACTTGGAATGTGATTTCTTCGGACCTATCTCCGGTGTGCTGAATACCACATCCAATGTGATTTTCCCTGTGCATCGTGCCTCCCGACTAGGGATGATTCCCCTAAAGGTTGTGCTACTTTTCTCAATGCGGCTCTTATCTATTTCCATCTTGTTAAGAGTTTCCTCATAGATGAGGTTTAATCCGCTCCTGCCGTCCATCAGCACTTTAGTAAGCCAAAATCCGTCCACTATTGGACTAAGGACGAAAGCGGCTAGTGCTCGGACTATTTAGAATTGAGGTTCATCGTTGGCGTTGAAGGTTATGGCCGTATCGTTCCACGGGTTTATTGCTACGACGTGGCAGACTTCGGCGAGGCTGCGGAGTGCTTGCTTGCGCCTGTTGTTTGAGGCGAAAGTCTCGAAGACGGTAAGTACTGTATTGTTATTTTCTGCGGGATGGTGCACTACGGTATTGTTGGTGAGAAGGTCCTTGCCGCTCTTGGCCACCTGCCGGAGTATCCAACATGCTCTGAGGCTATGTGTTGGTATGGTGTCTGGTGTGCTATGAATTTTGCATGGCCTATTGAGCCATTCCTCCAGTACGGTTCCACGCCCTGCAAAGGTCTTTGGCTTCTTTGTAATTCTATTGGGTGACTTGTGAAAGTGCACCCTTTTAGTTCAGGCGAGGGGTTTAGTTAGGGCCGGGGGATCCCAGAATTTTGTGTGGGTCTTCCAGGCGCTTTCCATCGCGCAGTACTTCTGTACTATGTCCGCCAGGTCGGCAAAGTGTGCTATGTCACGACGACTTATGGCATTAAGAATTCCCCTGTCCATGCAGTTTTTGCAAAATAATGAGATTGCGTCTTCCTCGTGA
>NW_021181185.1:0-3065 GCF_002162155.2 Triticum dicoccoides | reverse complement strand
GGTGGGGCCGAGTTTGAGTTTAGGTTTAGGTCATATGTGTGGAAGTGGGAAAGTAGTTGAGGGTTTTGGAGCATGTCACTAAGAACTGTGGAGCAAGAAACTCATTAAGCAACACCTCATCCCTTCTTGATAGTATTGGCTTTTCCTATAGACTCAATGTGATCTTAGATCACTAAAATATAAAATGAAGAGTCTTGAGCTTGAAGCTTGAGCCAATCCTTTGTCCTTAGCATCTTGAAGGAGTTCCCACATCCTTTAGTCCATGCCACTCCATTGTTGAACTTATCTGAAACATACTAGATACAAGTGTTAGTCCAACAAGAGATATGTTGACATTAATTACCAAAACCACCTAGGGAGCACTTGTACTTTCAATCTCCCCTTTTTGGTAATTGATGACAACACATATCAAAGCTTTAGATAAAGATATAAAGAATAGCAAGTAAAGCTTTGGAAAGACATGTAACATGCATAGGCTCCCCCTACATGTATGCAATCATGTGAATATGGAATATAGAAGCATGTGAGAGCATAACCATGATAGAGCAGGCAATGTGTTACATGTTGTTGGGGAACGTTGCAGAAAATTAAAATTTTTCCTACGGTTTCACCAAGATCCATCTATGAGTTCATCTAAGCAACGAGTCAAGGGAGAGAGTTTGCATCTACATACCACTTGTAGATCATGAGCGGAAGCTTGCCAAGGGGATGGTGATGATGGAGTCGTACTCGAACGTGATTCGGATCATCGATGTCCAAGTGCTGAACGGACAGCACCTCCGCGTTCAACACACGTACGGGACGGGAGGCGTCTCCTCCGTCTTGATCCAGCAAGGAGGAAGGAGAGGTTGAGGAAGGCAGCTCCAACGGCAGCACGACGGCGTGGTGTAGATGGTGCAGCAGTACTCCGACAGAGCTTCGCCAAGCACGTACGGAGGAGGAGAGGTGTTGGGGAGGGGAGGGGCTGCGCCTTGAGTTGTGGTGTGTTGCAGCCCTCCCCTCACCCCTCTATATATAGGGGAAGGGGCAAGGGGGGCCGGCCCTCTAGGGAAAACCCTAGGGGGGGCGGCGACCAAGGGGTGGGGGGCTTGCCCCCCAAGCAAGGGGGGTGCGCCCCCTTTAGGGTTTCCCCCCAAACCCTAGACGCATGGGCCCAAGGGGGGGGCGCCAAGCCCACTAGGGGCTGGCTGCTATCCCTACGCAGCCCAAGTGGCCCCCCGGGAGGGGTGGTCCCTCCCGGTGGACCCTCGGAACCTTTCCGGTGGTCCCGGTACAATACCGGTATGACTCCGAAACTTTCCGGTGCCCGTTTAACAACTTCCCATATATAAAACTTTACCTCCAGACCATTCCAGAACTCCTCGTGACATCCGGGATCTCATCCGGGACTCCGAACAACATTCGGTAATCACATACTTGTCTTCCTGATAACCCTAGCGTCACCGAACCTTAAGTGTGTAGACCCTACGGGTTCGGGAGACATGCAGACATGACCGAGACTCTCCGGTCAATAACCAACAGCGGGATCTGGATACCCATGTTGGCTCCCACATGCTCCTCGATGAAGTCATCGGATGAACCACGATGTCGAGGATTCGATCAAACACCGTATACAATTCCCTTTGTCAATCGACGCAAGTATCAATTACTTGTGATTTTAACAAAGTACAAGGACCTATTTGCAAAATTATATGAGGTCACATTTCGAACATACTCAAAAAGGAAAAACAAACTGGATATTCATAATCTATGGAAAATTCTACCCCAAATCAATATACAATTTGTATATATATTTAAGTTTAGATAAGCCAGATTTAAATTAATCAAATTTCAACAAAAAAAGAAAACAAATTAAAATAAAAAAATAAAGATAATATATGCCGACGGCCGCCGTCAGGGTCATCGGCATAGCTTTGACGGCGTCAGCCGTCGTCAATCCCCGGGACGCCACGGCCATGTCTATGCCGACGGTCGTCCTATGCGTACGGCTGCCGTCGGCATATATAGAGATATGCCGACGGCTTTTCTATGCTTACGACTGCCGTAGGCATATCTCCAGCTATGCCGACGGCTTTCTGCGGGCCTTAGGCATATCTCCGGCTATGCCGACGGCCCTGACAAAAAGCCGTCGGCTTAGTAAACGCCGTCGGCAAAGACAGTTATTCCAGTAATGTGGGAAGTGCTCATTTATAGCACACGAGATAAAATAAACAGAGCAGGGAATGAGCAACTAGAAAGACCCTGCAGAGCACATGCCCTGCAGATCGGAGGCAGCAGACCAAGAGAAGTTTTCATCATGTAAGAAGAATGGACATGACACAAGAGATAACGGTTGCAGTCACGACATCACGTACAATCCAAGAGTATGACATACTCTAGCACAGCGTAGCAGAAAGGGACGATAGTAACAAGATCCAAATTACACACTACTTTCGGCAATTGTTCAGTCAATGAATGATAACATGGAGAAATAGATAACCAGAAACACTAGTACAAAATGCACGTCGGTGATAGTGACGCCAGAGTACAGGAGGTGGTGGAGCTGTGAGGGCGATGGTGAGGCAATCAGCAAAGCAGAAGACCAACCGAGGGGATTAGCACCGGCCGGTCAACTAGGAGGCACAGTTGAACCGTAACATGAGCCAGCCTAAGGCACTTCGATAGCCCTGCATATCTAATGATCAGGGTGAGTTCTGACAAGTGTCTTCCATGATGACATGATCCGTCTAAATGGTGACTATGTCCATGGGTGGCAGCACCCTACCTTGTGTCAGGTTTCCTCCCAGAATGTGGGTGATACAGGTGGCCTGCAATGTAAAGAGATCAAACACAGCCACATGACACTGAGTGTGGCTGAATAAAGACTGAAAATATGGTTTACAGGTACACAGACAGAGATCAGTGGATCTTTATCTTACCACCATCGATTCAAGAGAATTCCGGATGCTCTAAGAGGGGCACCATCACCGATGAACAGCGACTAGCCCGACAATAAATCCAATTATCTACCAGGATGCATGCAGTTAACACCAAGTTGGGTCAAAAACTATTTCTCCCTTGCAAGT
>NW_021181184.1:0-1259 GCF_002162155.2 Triticum dicoccoides | reverse complement strand
AAGTGAGTGGGAGCACTATAGAATTTCTGATGAGTATATGTTGTTGACATATTGTTGATCAGAAATGACGTAGAATTTCTGGAAAGCATATAGGGTTATTTTGAAAGTGTTTTTCAATGGAAAGCCTGGATTAAGCTACTTGAACATTGAGCATCAAGATCTATAAGGATAGATCAAAATGCTTAATAATACTTTCAAATGAGCACATACCTTGACATGATCTTGAAGGTGTTCAAGATGGACCAGTCAAAGAAGGAGTTCTTGCCTGAGTTGTAAGGTACGAAGTTAAGACTTAAAGCTCGACCACGGCAGAATAGAGAGAAAGGACGAAGGTCGTCCCCTATGCTTAAGACGTAGGCTCTTCAGTATGCTATGCTGTGTATCGCACCTGAAGCGTGCCTTGCCATGAGTCAGTCAAGGGGTACAAGAGTGATCCAAGAATGGCTCACAGGACAGCGGTCAAAGTTATCCTTAGTAACTAGTGGACTAAGGAATTTTCTCGATTATGGAGGTGGTAAAAGAGTTCGTCGTAAAGGTTACGACGATGCAAGCTTGACACCTATCCGGATAGCTCTGAGTAGAGAGACCGGATACATATAATGGAGCAATAATTTAGAATAGCTCCAAGTAGAACAGTTGTTTGGAATAGCTCCAAATAGAGCGTGGTAGCTGCATCTAGGAGATGACATAGAGATTTGTAAAGCACACACGGATCTGAAAGGTTCAGACCCGTTGACTAAAACCTCTCTCACAAGCAACATGATCAAACATAAAACTCATTGAGTGTTAATCACATAGCGATGTGAACTAGACTACTGACTCTAGTAAACTCTTGGGTATTAGTCACATGGCGATGTGACCTGTGAGTGTTAATCACATGGCGATGTGAACTAGATTATTGACTCTAGTGCAAGTGGGAGACTGTTGGAAATATGCCCTAGAGGCAATAATAAAAGTATTATTATTATATTTCCTTGTTCATGATAATTTTCTTTTATTCATGCTATAACTGTATTATCCGGAAATCGTAATACACGTGTGAATACATAGACCACAATATGTCCCTAGTGAGCCTCTAGTTGACTAGCTCGTTGTGATCAACAGATAGTCATGGTTTCCTGGCTATGGGCATTGGATGTCGTTGATAACGGGATCACATCATTAGGAGAATGATGTGATGGACAAGACCCAATCCTAAGACTAGCACAAAAGATCGTGTAGTTCATTTGCTAGAGCTTTGCCAATGTCAAGTATCTCTT
>NW_021181183.1:0-1037 GCF_002162155.2 Triticum dicoccoides | reverse complement strand
TAGGCTATTTTTAGAGTCCGTATGTGTGGGGAAACAAGAGATAGGGTTGATTTCGGACCCCTCCACCAAGGGCCACGAAATCCACCCCCTCTTCCTCCATATATACAGCCCTTAGGGCATCGTTTAGACCTTGGGTTTTGTTTAGATTAAAAGTTCGCCATAGCTGCAACTTCGCGTACTTCGTTTGTGTTCAACGACCAGACAAAGGCGTCACAGAACCCCACCTTGATCAATAAAGCTTTCATCTTATATTCGCAATATCCAGATTGCAATCTCAGTTTCTTGCTTGTTCTTTGTTTGCTCGCAGGAAACAGACCCTCGTGGTCAGGTTGATCGTGCTCCGGCGTGGTCAATAACCTCTCGGAGTTGGTTTAGCGATTGCTAAGGCGCGACGTCCTCGCACGTTCGTAGTCGGATCGTCAAAGTCGACTTCCACCAAAGCGAAATCCACCATCTCATCGAAAGACGGGACACCTTTGCCTCTATCACAACTTGACTTCAAAATATTTGGTTTGGAGACCATCAAAGATCAATATGTGCATGATGCTGATTTTAAAGATGTAATGCAGAATTGTAAAGAAGGAAGAATGTGGACAAGTTTGTCGTTAACGATGGATTTGTGTTTCGTGCTAACAAGCTATGCATTCCAGCTAGCTCCGTTCGTCTTTTGTTGTTGCAGGAGGCGCATGGAGGAGGATTAATGGGACACTTTGGCATGAAGAAGACGGAGGACGTACTTGCTACACATTTCTTTTGGCCAAAGATGAGACGGGATGTTGAGCGTTTTATTGCTCGATGCACTACATGTCAAAAAGCTAAGTCACGACTCAATCCTCATGGTTTATATATGCCTTTGCCTGTACCTAGTGTTCCTTGGGAGGATATATCTATGGACTTTGTTTTAGGTTTACCTCGAACAAAGAAGGGGAGGGATAGCATATTTGTTGTCGTGGATAGATTCTCGAAAATGGCACACTTTATACCATGTCATAAAAGCGATGATGCTGTTAATGTTGCTGATTTGTTCTTTCGTGAAA
>NW_021181182.1:0-1208 GCF_002162155.2 Triticum dicoccoides | reverse complement strand
AGCTATTGCACTTGCCAAGGAGCCCAGGTTTCACAAGAAGACAAGGCACATCAAGCGTCGCTTCAACTCCATTCGTGAAAATGTTCAAGATGGAGACATAGAGATTTGTAAAGTACATACGGACCTGAATATAGCAGATCCGTTGACTAAACCTCTCCCTAGAGCAAAACATGATCAACACCAGAATTCCATGGGTGTTCGATTCATCACAATGTAACTAGATTATTGACTCTAGTGCAAGTGGGAGACTGTTGGAAATATGCCCTAGAGGCAATAATAAAAGCATTATTATTATATTTCCTTGTTCATGATAATTGTCTTTATTCATGCTATAATTGTGTTATCCGGAAATCGTAATACATGTGTGAATAACAGACACCGACATGTCCCTAGTGAGCCTCTAGTTGACTAGCTCGTTGATCAATAGATAGTCATGGTTTCCTGACTATGGACACTAGATGTCATTGATAACGAGATCACATCATTGGGAGAATGATGTGATGGACAAGACCCAATCCTAAACATAGCACAAGATCGTATAGTTCGTTTGCTAGAGTTTTCCAATGTCAAGTATCTTTTCCTTAGACCATGAGATCGTGTAACTCCCGGATACCGTAGGAGTGCTTTGGGTATGCCAAACGTCACAACGTAACTGGGTGGCTATAAAGGTAGACTACGGGTATCTCCGAAAGTGTCTGTTGGGTGACATGGATCAAGACTGGGATTTGTCACTCCGTATGACGGAGAGGTATCGCTGGGCCCACTCGGTAATGCATCATCATAATGAGCTCAGAGTGACCAAGTGTTTGGTCACGGGATCATGCATTACGGTACGAGTAAAGTGACTTGCCGGTAACGAGATTGAACGAGGTATTGGGATACCGACGATCGAATCTCGGGCAAGTAACATATCGATAGACAAAGGGAATAGCGTACGGGATTGATTAAATCCTCGACATCGTGGTTCATCCGATGAGATCATCGTGGAGCATGTGGGAGCCAACATGGGTATCCAGATCCCGCTGTTGGTTATTGACCGGAGAGTCGTCTCGGTCATGTCTGCTTGTCTCCCGAACCCATAGGGTCTACACACTTAAGGTTCGGTGACGCTAGGGTTATGAAGATATGTATATGCAGAAACCCGAATGTTGTTCGGAGTCCCGGATGAGATCCCGGACGTCACGAGGAGTTCCGGAATGGTCCGGAGG
>NW_021181181.1:0-1905 GCF_002162155.2 Triticum dicoccoides | reverse complement strand
TCCCCCATTCATACCTCGTGGGCACCAAATCACCTTCTCCCCGGGAAGCTCCCTTCTCCCGAGCCGTGAAACCTCAGCCCCATCTCCATGGCGCCCCCACCGCACCAATTTCACAGCCGCCCTCCTCCCTAATGCCGGAGACGCTGTCCACTTGTCGTTGTGCACTAGGCCATGTGCCTCTTACTCCGTGCTGCTGGTGATGCCTCGACGACGGCCGCGTGAATCGTACCGGAGCCGATTCACCCCCGCTGTTGTTCACGGCGTCGGAGCAGCTCCAAATTCGGATCCGTCCAGAGTCCTGGCGCTGCTTCCGCGTAGCCGTCAACCGTCGCGACATCACTCTTTCCCTGCCGCCGGTCGCCACCGCAACCGCGCCGGCCTCACCGACTCGGCAGCTGGACTTTCCTACTTCACCATGCCGCAAGATAGGTCGCACCCTCATCTCAAATCACATTATTTATGCGTAAGTTGTCTGATTTTTTATTCTGGGCCAATCGATTCCCAATGGGAAGCAGCACCCCTCGAGGAGGCGGAGCTCCTAGGCTGCCGGTTGGCTCGTGTCTAACATAAGGGTGCGGGGCCGCAAGTTCGTCGCGGAAGCAACGCTTAGATGGCTATCTTTTAGAGTTGCGTGGGTTGAAGGTATTGCCGCCGCCAGATCTGGATGACGGGGAGTCTTTGTGGATTGGCCCCGGGGCGGTGCAACCACGACAGTGCGGTGGGGCGGGGAGCGGGGTTTTGGCTGGGGCCATGGACAACGGAGGCAGGCTGCTCTGCCGTTGGTCACTGGCTCTTCGGGGAAGATTCTGAACAGTGTCAGCCGGGAGGCACAAGACGGCCATCAAGCCATCTGGCGTAGATCGGACAGTACCAAAATAAAATAAAATCGTGTGACCCCAATTTAGTCTTCAGTCAATAGACGTGTGACCACTCTCGTACCTTGCTGTTGATCTCTTAGTGTATTTCTTCAGATCAAAGAGATATGTCATTCTTAACATTATGCGTTATCTGCATCTTCAGATACACCATCTTCCAATCACCACAGCTGCTCCAACAAGGGAAGCATACACCAAAAGGGAGCTATAGTCCCCACTCAACAGTTCCCTGCATCGAATGCACGTGCCTGACATGGACAGCCACAACAACTGCAGGGCCATCGACAAGTCAGCACATGATGCTCACTCCTATGGATGGCAGCCAGATAGGTTGTACCCTCATCTTACTTGTGTGCAACATTTATGGCGTTGTTATTCATCTAAGCATGGAAAATAGATCATCACATTTCACTGTATATTCATGCTGATCCCTTACGGGTCTTGTTCAGGAGTTCACGCTATTCCATAGTTCAGCTAAGATACTTGTTCTTTAGGTAACGATGTTCCATAGTTATCATCCATCAGCCAATGCTATCCCACAGGCTTGTAATTATAGTATTATACCACTTCTAGTATTACCTCTGTTGTTCTTTAATACTTTTGTGTGCCATCTAGTTAATCTCGAGTACAAACGATACATATTATGTAGCTTTCATCTATGTTCTCCCTTTAGTTTACGAGACCTGTTGCTGCTAGTTAACCCCAGTCCTACTGTTTATGTCGTCTCCTACAGGCACTCATTACATAAATCTAACTACTAGTTGTCTTCCATGCATGTCAGATATAATTGCACACACTGATATATCCACAAGAACCTCACCAAGCAATGTAAAGGCCAATAAACTTGATGTCAATGATACCCAATATGATGGAACATGTAAAGGCAGTTCTTCAGAAGACTTGCAGAAAGATGATGAATCCTCTTCACCCCACAAGGTCCTTGCTCTAACTTGGCCTGTGATATGGATACAACATGCATATAATGTCCTGGAGTGTATCTACTCTGTTGCAATGCCATGTGCTTAGCATG
>NW_021181180.1:0-1548 GCF_002162155.2 Triticum dicoccoides | reverse complement strand
CGGCTGCATCATATACAGTTCTTCCTTAAGATGCCTGTTAAGGAATGCCGTTTTGACGTCCATTTGCCATATCTCATAATCATAGTATGCGGCAATTGCTAACATGATTCGGACGGACTTCAGCTTCGCTACGGGAGAGAAAGTCTCGTCGTAGTCAATCCCTTGAACTTGTCGATAACCCTTAGCGACAAGTCGAGCCTTATAGATTGTAACATTACCATCCGCGTCCGTCTTCTTCTTAAAGATCCATTTGTTTTCTATCGCTCGCCGATCATCGGGCAAGTCTGTCAAAGTCCATACTTTGTTTTCATACATGGATTCTATCTCGGATTTCATGGCTTCAAGCCATTTGTTGGAATCCAGGCCCGCCATCGCTTCTTCATAGTTCGAAGGTTCATTGTTGTCTAACAACATGATTTCCAGGACAGGGTTGCCGTACCACTCTGGTGCGGAACGTGTCCTTGTAGACCTACGAAGTTCAGCAGTAACTTGATCCGAAGTACCTTGATCATCATCATTGTTTTCCTCTTCAGTTGGTGTGGGCATCACAGGAACGGTTTCCTGCGCTGCGCCACTTTCCCGCTCAAGAGGTAGTACTTCATCGAGTTCTACTTTCCTCCCACTTACTTCTTTCGAGAGAAACTCTTTTCCCAGAAAGCATCCGTTCTTGGCAACAAAGATCTTGCCTTCGGATCTTAAGTAGAAGGTATACCCGACAGTTTCCTTAGGGTATCCTATGAATACGCATTTTTCCGACTTGGGTTCGAGCTTTTCAGGTTGAAGTTTCTTGACATAAGCATCGCATCCCCAAACTTTTAGAAACGACAGCTTAGGTTTCTTTCCAAACCATAATTCATACGGTGTCGTTTCAACGGATTTAGACGGTGCCCTATTTAAAGTGAATGTAGCTGTCTCTAGAGCGTATCCCCAAAATGATAGCGGTAAATCGGTAAGAGACATCATAGACCGCACCATATCCAATAGGGTGCGATTACGACGTTCGGACACACCGTTTCGCTGTGGTGTTCCAGGCGGCGTGAGCTGTGAAACGATTCCACATTTCCTTAAGTGTGTACCAAATTCGTGACTTAAGTATTCTCCTCCACGATCTGATCGTAAGAATTTTATCTTTCGGTCATGTTGATTCTCTACCTCATTCTGAAATTCTTTGAACTTTTCAAAGGTCTCAGACTTGTGTTTCATTAAGTAGACATACCCATATCTACTCAAGTCATCTGTGAGAGTGAGAACATAACGATATCCTCCGCGAGCCTCAACGCTCATTGGACCGCACACATCGGTATGTATGATTTCCAACAAGTTGGTTGCTCGCTCCATTGTTCCGGAGAACGGAGTCTTGGTCATTTTGCCCAAAAGGCATGGTTCGCACGTGTCAAATGATTCATAATCAAGAGACTCTAAAAGTCCATCGGCATGGAGCTTCTTCATGCGCTTGACACCAATGTGACCAAGGCGGCAGTGCCACAAGTATGTGGGACTATCGTTATCAACTTTAAATCTTTTGGCATCTACACTATGAACATGTGT
>NW_021181179.1:0-1258 GCF_002162155.2 Triticum dicoccoides | reverse complement strand
GTGGTCTGGAGACTTGCAACCTTCATTCCATATGTGTTCCGAGCACACCAAGCCACTGATTGAGTTGTTCAAAGATAAAGGAGTCTGTCCAAGGTGAACTCTTTGGACTTCCACGCGTGGAGACTTCGATGTCATTAATGATGGTTCCCCACCTGAACTCGGTAGTGTTTTATTATAAGACTACCACGTGGTCATGTTTGTCTGGGACAGCGTGTTCACATGTTTGTAGCAGAACCAGCTCATGTTTTGGAGCTTACTATCATAGTTCATTCCCCGAGAATCTCGCAGCGTTGTCTCGTCGAATTGTGTTGCAAACTTTCATTTTTCTTCCTAGACTCGATGAGTCTGGAATATCCTGACACCAACCAGATCTGAATCTCAGGCAGATATGATGGTTTGGAACATTTCCCAAGAACTATAATATCGGTCCCTCGAAAACCGGTAAAGTGGATGTCGTGGCCAACACACCCAGCCGGAAGACCTGTTATTATAATATCTTGATTGAGGAAGTTGGCCACCTCCCCATAGGGATTTCGTAGGATTTACTCCCTAGTTGCCCCTATGGATTTTGAGATCCCGAAGTCCGACCTTTTACTTGATGTTCTAGATATCAAACCATATCTATGAATGGGTTACGCTAGCACATCAAGGAGAACATTAGAAGCGGAGTGCTAAATGTCTTTCGGTCGATCATCCAGATTTTGTTTCCTTGGCCTCGCCAAGGTGAAATCTAAGAAGGTGTTATCTTCCTTTGCATCGGCATCTTCCACCGGTATTCATCATGGTAGTAAGTTGTGTTGCCAGAATCCTTGACACGGATATTGGTAAAACCTTGATGATTATGGAAATGCTCAAGTTCTTGAGAGCATGCACAAGCGTTAGGTGTTACCATCGGCACTAGCTAGGTTTGCTCTCAACTTCCTCGGTTATGCTATAACTTCTCAACAGTGGATTCACTCTCTATTGTTGGGTTCTTCCCCAGTTACCAGAATCATTCCCAGCATTTGCATTTTGTTCCCAGCTTGCACCGCCAATGTGCCATTCTACCACGGGTCTCTTCCATTTCCGGTGGTAAGCAAATTCATCCATTACGTTGTCTTCAACAAGGTAATCCACATCATCCAAGTCCGAGTATGCCATTCTACCGACCCCCTCCAAATGATCGCTCGAGAATTGCCTTAGGCTGGTTTAAAGAGTTTCAATGATCTCTGAATCAAAAGTAATTCTTTTTGCCACTTAAGGGGATATCTCTACGAGT
>NW_021181178.1:0-882 GCF_002162155.2 Triticum dicoccoides | reverse complement strand
GTGGGCCCGACCCCCCCTAACCTTTTAATTAAACTAAATTAACCCCTGTTAACCCCCCTGTCACTGACGTGTGGGTCCCACACGTCAGGTTTGACCCGGACAGCCGCGTTGACCCGCTGACGTCGTGCTGACGTCATGCTGACGCAGTATATAAATTCTGGATTTAATTAAATCAGGAAAATTCCAGAAATTGATTTAAACTTCAAAAATCCATAACAATTCAACCGTAGCTCAGATTGAAATAATTTATATATGAAAAATTATCAGAAAAATGCAATCTTTCCATCTGTACTAGTTTCATGCATGAAAAACCAACTTATACATGATGAATATGGGAAAACACATTATGGCATATTTAAGAGACCTAATTTAGAAATGCATTTGAACCTTTGGTTCAAATGGACTTCAAACCAATTGAACACTAGTTGCATTAGCTCAACAGCATCACATATACATGCCATGTTCATGCATCATATTGTTGCATATGATTGTGTATTGATTGCCGGCACCGTTCCTTCTCGATAGGTCCTGCTCCGGAGACGTTCCAGAGTACCTGTCTGTGAAGCAGTGCCTCCCTTGTTGATTTACCAGGCAAGCAAACCCCCTTGTTCATTTCGATAAAACCCTACTCTCTCGCTCCTGCTCTCAGTTATTGCATTAGGACAACAACGATTCATCTGCTACTTTGTGCTGCGGTAGTTGAACCCATTCCTCTGCATGACCTGTCATTGCCACAGTAAATAGTTGAAACCCACTAGCATGTGTAGGAGTTGATTGAAGCCACTGATGTGTTCCTACCATGCTATGCCTGCTATTGCTTAGAGTTGTGTCAGGTCTGATTCATTGGGAATGAATTGGAGTGTTACGATATGTTCTGGTGCT
>NW_021181177.1:0-1552 GCF_002162155.2 Triticum dicoccoides | reverse complement strand
CAAAAGTTTGTTGTGTCAGATTTGCATGGCGTCCAACGGTGAATGATATCGTGACCAGGCGAGGACGAGGGCGCCTATGAGTTTTCCTTAGATTAGTCACTTCTTCTATATGTATTTATTTTGACCGACATTTTTGTTATGGTTGGTTTTATTTATTTTGAAAATGTTCAAGAATTTTAAACTATTCATGAATAAGTAAATATTTTTTGTGAGATTTAAGATGTTAATAATTTTTTTGTGTGTACTAAACAATTGCCGCGAACTTTTAAAACATAATCCAGGGTTTTAAGAAAATCATTAAATATGAAAAATGTTTTCCAAATTTTAAAATTATGAATATATTTTTAAAGACCTGAGAATTAAAAAGGCTTACAAATTCGAATAAGTATGTATGTATTTAGAAAATGAAAAATAGAGAAGAACAGAAAAAGTAAAAAGGATTAAAATAAATGAAATGGACAATGAATATAAAAGTACATAAAATAAAAAGCCTAGCAGAAACCCAGAAAATAGGGGGGAGTGGGGTGGGCATGGGCCGGCTCCCGCAGTAAGCAGGAAACTGGGAAACAAAGGGCCAACTGGCCCAGCAACGGAGCGGTGGGAGCGTTAGGTCAAAGTCATGGGGCATCTCTCCCTCTTGGAGAGCTCCTAGCTGACGCTCGCGAGCGTCAACCACACGAGCTTCCGCGCAGGCGCACGATCAAAATGGGCCGGCCCATTCAGTGGCGTCAAAACGAGCTGCTATTAATCCGAAAAAAAAGATGCGGCATCGAGGAATCGAACTCGACACCCGACGGTAGTGGCCAAGTGTCCAATACCACTTGAGCTTCTCACTGTTTAATGTATACACGCCGCGCGAATTTCTAAGAACTAAGAGCAGCGGAAGAAAAAAAATCAAAAGTTTTGACCATTAAACATTTTTTTGATATATGCTGAACAATTCTTAAAAACACACTGAACATTTTTTTGATATACACTGAACATTTTGTAAGTACACAATGAACATTGTTATAAATACGTTGAACATTTTGTTAAATGTGTGATTATTTTTTTGTAACACACAATGAACATTTTTATAAACGCAAGGTGAATTTTTTTGCAATATATGTTGAACATTTCCTTAATATACGATGAACATTTTTTGTCATACACAGCGAACTTTTTATATAATACCAAAAAATGAGAAGAAAAAGGAAAATAAGAAAATAAATGAAAAGGTAAAAGGGAACAAAAAAACCATAACAAAACCACTGAAAACCGGACAAAACAGTGAAAAGACCGGAAGCAAAAACAGCACAGAAGAAAAACGAAAAAAAAAACACGAAACAGCGAGGGAAAGCAGCAGGGAAGGGATAAACAGGCGAATCCCGCACGTGGGCCGGCCCAACCAGACGCTAGCCTCAGCGAAGGCAGGACGTTTGGACGCTAACGAGCGTCATATAGGATCCACCTCCCTCTTGCGCCGCCTCTATATCAGAACCTCACGCACCTTCCTCCTTCATCCCCTTCTCTCTCTCTCTCTCTCTCTCTCTCTCTCTCTCTCTCTCTCTCT
>NW_021181176.1:0-2145 GCF_002162155.2 Triticum dicoccoides | reverse complement strand
AGGAACATATCAAAATAAACGTATGAAAGCAACAACGCGAGCTATTGATCTACAACATAATTTGCAAAATACTACCAGGACTAAGTTCATGATAAATTAAAGTTCAATTAATCATATTACTTAAGAACTCCCACTTAGATAGACATCCCTCTAATCCTCTAAGTGATCACGTGATCCAAATCAACTAAACCATGTCCGATCATCACGTGAGATGGAGTAGTTTTCAATGGTGAACATCACTATGTTGATCATATCTACTATATGATTCACGCTCGACCTTTCGGTCTCCGTGTTCCGAGGCCATATCTGTATATGCTAGGCTCGTCAAGTATAACCTGAGTATTCCGTGTGTGCAACTGTTTTGCACCCGTTGTATTTGAACGTAGAGCCTATCACACCCGATCATCACGTGGTGTCTCAGCACGAAGAACTTTCGCAATGGTGCATACTCAGGGAGAACACTTCTTGATAATTAGTGAGAGATCATCTTAAAATGCTACCGTCAATCAAAGCAAGATAAGATGCATAAAGGATAAACATCACATGCAATCAATATAAGTGATATGATATGGCCATCATCATCTTCTGCTTGTGATCTCCATCTTCGAAGCACCGTCATGATCACCATCGTCACCGGCGCGACACCTTGATCTCCATCGTAGCATCGTTGTCTATATGCCATCTATTGCTTCTACGACTATCGCTACCGCTTAGTGATAAAGTAAAGCAATTACAGGGCGTTTGCATTTCATACAATAAAGCGACAACCATATGGCTCCTGCCAGTTGCCGATAACTTCGGTTACAAAACATGATCATCTCATACAATAAAATATAGCATCATGTCTTGGCCATATCACATCACAACATGCCATGCAAAAACAAGTTAGACGTCCTCTACTTTGTTGTTGCAAATTTTACGTGGCTGCTACGGGCTTAAGCAAGAACCAATCTCACCTACGCATCAAAACCACAACGATAGTTTGTCAAATAGACTCCATTTTAACCTTCACAAGGACCGGGCGTAGCCACACTCGGTTCAACTAAAGTGAGAGAGACAGACACCCGCCAGCCACCTTTAAGCACGAGTGCTTGTAACGGTGAAACCAGTCTCGCGTAAGCGTACGCGTAATGTCGGTCCGGGCTGCTTCATCTCACAATACCGCTGAACCAAAGTATGACATGCTGGTAGGCAGTATGACTTATATCGTCCACAACTCACTTGTGTTCTACTCGTGCATATAACATCAACGCATAAAACCTAGGCTCGGATGCCACTGTTGGGGAACGTAGTAATTTCAAAAAATTTCCTACGCACACGCAAGATCATGGTGATGATATAGCAACGAGGGGAGAGTGTTGTCTACGTACCCTCGTAGACCGAAGCGGAAGCGTTGACGCAACATAGAGGAAGTAGTCGTACGTCCTCCGTTCAACCGATCCAAGTACCGTTACTCCGGCACCTCCGAGTTCTTGACACGCGTACAACTCGATGACGCACCCTCGATCTCCGATCCAGCAGAGGCGCCGAGGGGGAGTTCCGTCAGCACGACGGCATGGTGATGATCTTGCTGTTCTCCTGTTGCAGGGCTTCGCCTAAGCACCGCTACAATATGACCGAGGTGTAATATCGTGGAGGGGGGCACCGCACACGGCTAAGGAACGATCAATGATCAACTTGTGTGTTCTAGGGTGCCCCCCTACCCCCGTATATAAAGGAGGTAGGGAGGAGGTGGCCGGCCCTAGGGGGGGCGCGCCATGAGGAGGGGGAAACCTACTCCAAGTAGGTTTCCCTCTCTTTTCCTTATCTTATTTGGAGGGGGAAGGAAAGAGTACTAGTATTAGGAAGTAGTACTAGTAGTAGTAATAGGAAGAGGGGGAAGGAGAAAGGAAAGGGGGGCCGGCCCCCCTCCCCAATTCGGATTGGGCTTGGGGGGGTGCGCCCCCCTCTCTTGCTCCTTCTCTCTTCCTCCTACATGGGCCCAATAAGGCCCATATACCTCCCGGGGGGTTCCGGTAACCTCCCGGGGCTCCAAACTTCTCCGGAACCTTTCCGGTGTCCAAATATATCCGTCCAATATATCAATCTGTATGTCTCGACCATTTCGAGACTCCTCGTCATGTCCGTAATCATATCCGGGACTCC
>NW_021181175.1:0-1803 GCF_002162155.2 Triticum dicoccoides | reverse complement strand
CAAGAATAGAACCCTCATTGAGATGGCTCGAACAATGCTCGATGAGTACAAGACACCAAGAAAGTTCTGGCCTAAAGCTATTGATACTGCATGTCACATCATCAACCGTGTTTACATCCACAAGCTTCTGGGCAAAACATCCTATGAGCTCCTTACTAGCAAGAAGCCAAATGTCAGCTACTTCAGAGTCTTTGGTGCTAGGTGCTGGATCAAGGATCCCCATCACAAGTCAAAATTTGAACCCAAAGCTCATGAAGGCTTCATGCTTGGCTATGGAAAGGATTCGCACTCTTACAGAGTCTTCAACCTCTTCCACTACAAAATTGTTGAAACAGTGGATGTGCGATTTGATGAAACCAATGGTTCACAAAGAGAAATTCTGCCAAGTACACTACATGAAGCTCCTTCCAGTGAATCTATCAAGCTGATGGGAACTGGTGAGATCATGCCCTCTGAAGCACAGCCTGAAGAGGAACTGATCATCTCTGCACCAAACCAACCTGAAGACAATGCTCAGACCGAAGACAATACTTCCAATGATGACAATGATCAGCATGAGCAAGGTATTCGTCCAGTTCATCCTCGTGTTGCAAATGAAGTACAGATTGAGAAGAAGATTGACAGCATCAACGTGCCTGGTCCGCTTACTCGCTCAAGAGCAACACAGTTAGCAAACTTCTGTGGGCACTTTTCATTTGTGTCAATATCAGAACCCAAGAAATTTGCTGAAGCTTTTATGGAACCTGAATGGATTCAAGCCATGCACGAAAAACTTCATCAGTTCAAGCTGAATAAAGTTTGGGAACTTGTCAAGCGACCTGACCCTCGCAAGCATAACATTATTGGAACAAAATGGATATATCGAAACAAGCAAAATGAGCATGGTCAAGTCGTCAGAAACAAAGCACGTCTTGTGGCTCAAGGATATACTCAAGTTGAAGGAATTGACTTCAATGAAACATTTGCTCCTGTTGCTAGGCTTGAAGCTATTCGCATACTGCTAGCCTATGCTAATCATCACAACATCTTTCTATATCAAATGGATGTGAAGAGTGCATTTCTCAATGGCAAGATTGAAGAAGAAGTATATGTCGCACAACCACCTGGCTTTGAAGATCCAAAACATCCTGATATGGTGTACGAGCTGAACAAAGCACTGTATGGCCTCAAACAAGCTCCTCGTGCCTGGTATGATACAATCAAAGACTTCATGAAGAGCAAAGGCTTCAAACCAGGATCCCTCGATCCCACACTCTTCATGAAGACATATGATGGCGAACTGTTTGTGTGCCAAATATATGTGGATGACATTATCTTCGGCAGCACCAACCAGAAGTATAGTGATGAGTTTGGGTACATGATGCAAGAGCAATATCAAATGTCCCTGATGGGTGAGCTGAAGTTCTTACTTGGTCTTCAAATTCGTCAGCAACGAAATGGCATCTTCATATCTCAAGAAAAGTACCTCAAAGATTGTCTGAAGAAGTTTGGAATGGAAGACTGCAAAGGTTATACGACGCCAATGCCAGCCAAACACCATCTTGGTCCCGACGACAATGGTAAAGAGTTCGATCAAAAGGTATACCGCTCCATGATTTGTTCTTTGCTTTATTTATGTGCATCTAGGCCAGATATTATGCTTATTGTTTGCATCTGTGCTTGATTCCAAGCGGCACCAAAGGAATCGCATCACTTAGCTGTGAAGCGAATTCTTCGATATTTGGCTTACACCCCAACACTCGGATTATGGTATCCAAAGGGCTCAAGGTTTGACCTAGTTGGATTCTCGGATGCTGATTATGC
>NW_021181174.1:9838-10502 GCF_002162155.2 Triticum dicoccoides | reverse complement strand
ACTAAAGGGGGGCATTGGTCCCGGTTGGTGCCACGAACTGGGACCAATGCCCCCCTTTAGTCCCGGTTGATGCCACCAACCGGGACCAACGGCCTTGCGCTGGCGCGGTGGAGGGAGTTTAGTCCCACCTCGCTAGTTGAGAGCGGCCAGCACCTGTTTATAAGCTCCGCTGCCTCTTCCTTCTCGAACTCCTCTGAACTGCAGGCTTACAGGCCTAAATGGACACTGCAATGCCTGTGGGCCTACTGGGCCTGCTGCGGGCCTGAATCCTGGCCCATGGTTGGGTTTCTAGTCGTATTCAGGCCGTGCTGGCCCAGTAGGTGGCATTTTTCTCTTTTTTTCTATTTATTTTTTCATTTCTACTTAGAACTAAATACTTATAGTTTTTTAGTGATTTCTTTTTTCTTTTAGGTCACAAAAATTATAAACTTTCTGTTAGTGCCATTAGTTTTAAAATTTGAATAGTTTAAATTTGAATTTTTTTAAAATTTATGTGAATCACTAGTTTATGAATAACTTACTATAAAAATTGATTTTTGAGTCATTATTTTTTCTTCTATTTAATATTACTGTGTTTTATCATTATACTCAATTTGGTAATTTTAGTTAGTCATAACGAATATTATAGGCATTTTTTTCTTTTTTGCTATTTATCTTTTCATCT
>NW_021181174.1:0-2456 GCF_002162155.2 Triticum dicoccoides | reverse complement strand
TTTCAATTTGGATACGGATGGTCGTTCTCACGGACCCAGCACGAACGAGGAACAATTCTTCAAGATTTTTGTTCTTATTGTCAAGGCTTGATCTCTTGACTAGCCTTGTAGGTGGTGCAAGGCAAAATTGCATATCGTACTAGTAGTAACGTGAACGTTGGCTCTCTGGCCGATGGATTCGGCGGTAGCAATACGTACAAAAATAATCCGTCGTGATCAATACCGTACTACTGAAAAAATGTGGGTTTCATTTAAAAAAAATGTGGGTTTTGGCCCCACAGCCTGAGCTTGCATTTAGTAAAGAATTCAAGACGTGTGGTACGTGCAAGCCCCTGTGGTCAATGTCACATGGAACAAGCTAGAGCTAGTTGGACGTACGTGCACAATGGAAATTCCATCGCTTACGCCGAAACCTTTTTCATTGCGCGTGCGTGTGGTTGATTCCTCTCAAATCGTCGGTCATATCGGGCAAAGGTGATTTCGTGAAAACAATTGAGATTACTTTCGTGAATTACTTTGCTAGCTAGCTGAATTGAGTGTTTGATGTTGACTAATGTTTAGATTTGTGAAAGTAAGTACGTCATCCTACTTTTCTCAGTACGATATAGATTACTTCTCTTAGGAAGCGAGTAGAAATGGCCGTTTAAGTAAATTATATTGCAACAGTTATACCGGAAATATGGAGTCGAACTACTATCAAACAAGTTACTTTTTGTTAACAGAACCTCAGTATATAAAAGATAAGTTTGACATTTAACTTCAACACCAACACCCCGTATTTTGCTCCCTAACCTCTGCCAAAGTGGTCCGGTGACCTATGCAACCCAAAAAGAAGTAAGGAGATAGGTGAAAAATATTATGTCCGTGAGGAGAGAGAAGGTTAGGTGAGAGGGGTAGAAGATTTCGTGTGTGAGAAGATTAGTTTCTACCGCCAGAATTAATCACCCGACTGCGTTGACTGCACAGGAGTTAAACTAAAATATCAATTAGTTAGGTGAGCATCGAACCGTTGGCACACCTTCATCAAGGGAATAGGAGTAGCAGATGGTGGCTTCAGGCGAACTGATGTAGTATTACTTTGTATGATCATTGTGAATAATTAATAAAATGATTGTATGCGTCGGTCAGATGCCGGGGGTATATCCTCCTTTTCAAAAAAGAAAAGAGGTGAGCATCGAACCAGAGATGTACTAATATTCTCTATTTCTCACTTAAGTATGACTTAGTAGATAGGTAACTACTGTATCGATGGAAGAAAACATACGTCATTTACTATGCCTATATATGCATGCGCATGCACAGACGCTTATTATCAAGAAACATATTTCCTCAATCATGGTAAAAATAAACAGATTTTTCCCAAAAAAACAATGACGAAGGAGCTGCAATACAAGGTGTGTGCTGCTACGAGCTGGTTCTTGCCGCCGTGTTAGAAGGAAGAGAGGGAGATTGGTGGAATAATTTGACGTATTGCTTGAGCCTCGTGGGCATATATATAGGAGTACATGATTTACTTGGAGTACAAGGCAAGCCAGAATATTTCCTAGTCTAACCTATGTTTCCTAATACAATCACGTTACTCAACATCCCCCCGCTGTCACAACGGTAGCGACGCAGACGGTGAGATTGGAGAAGAATCCGAAGGCAAGCCGACGGACATCCCCCCACAGTCATAACGGTTGACGCATCGCGGAGTCGTGGCTGGAATGGAAACCAACGAGGTTGCTCAAGCAGGCGGTAGCACTTTGTGCCGTTTGTCGATGTAGCCGAGAGTGTGGGTGGTGGAGCCGTGGTTGAGGTAGCCGTGTGAAGAAAGTCGTGGTCGATGTCGAATCGGGGTGGCCGGTGTCGAGAAAGTCGTCGTGGAGCCGTGGGTGCAAGGGGGCGCCGAGTTAGCATGGGCGCAGTGGTGTCGAAGTAGTGGTGCGCCAGGGAGAAGATGTTGTTGACGACGCGTCGCAGCAGGTTTGCCAAGTCCGGGGACACATCGTGGATGAAGGCACGCACCAATGTTGCCAGCACCGGGCATGCGTAGACGGACGAAGACGAAGTTGACGAAGCACCGACCAGGCTTGCCATGCCCGGGGACACGTCGTGGATGAAGGCACGCATCGGTGTTGCCAGCACCAAGCATGCGTAGACGAGGGACCTACACGAGCTGTACGCCATGTCGGAGAAGTCGGAGGGGCCAGCAGAGAAGAACTTGACGACGGTTGTGGCGCCAATCGGCGCGGGGCCAATGTCGCCAGCGGTTTGTCAGAGTAGATGAAGCGGTTGGGGTAGATGACGGCGACGCTGGCGACGAGCTGGTGCTGGATGAAGATGAAGGGGGTGGACGGGCGGCTCCGGCGGCTACGGAGGTAGCGGCGGCGGCAGCCAAAGAAGAGCGGCGGCGGCGGCCTGACGTCGGCGGCGGCTAGGTTAAAAGTGCGGCGGCGGTGCTCGAAGTAGGCGAA
>NW_021181173.1:0-1672 GCF_002162155.2 Triticum dicoccoides | reverse complement strand
TGGCGAAGAGCTCTGTTAGCTCGGTCCAGCCCATCAGCATGCAGAACCAGGCGCTGATGGTGGAAAGGCTCTCGGGTGACGGTGGAGTAGGCGGCAGTGTAGTATCCCTCCGCACCAACGTCAGATGCGATAGGAATGTGCCTGAAAGGGGAAGTGTCCAATGCCTGATACTCTCCACGAAGACGTGTCAGAGCAGCATGAGCCGCATCGTGGACTGCCATCTCGATGGTCACTCCAACACCATGAGCGGTGTGCAGCACGGTAGTGGACTCATACTCCCGAGAGTAGAGGTGGACGATGGCACGGTACTGCTCCTGGTTAAAGTCCTGGTACTCCTCGTAGACGGTGTACTCAGGGTGCCAGCGATAACCCAGATAGGTCATCATATCAGCTAGCACAGCAGGTGATCCTGAGGCACCAATGGCCGCAGTGTGGCGCACGACCTGCCTTGCGGGTTCCATCTGAAAACAAAGATGTTTCAATGGAGTCAAATGACAACACGGGCACTATTCAAAATGCTATCCTGCAAAATAACTATGGCTTATCCAACTTCGGGGTGAATGTGGTAACGGGATCCTAAAGTCAGAGTTAGTAATTTCGTTTAACCCGAGAAGAAAAGAGTTCAGAGTCCCAGAGTAAAGGTTGAGGAGTAAAAGATCCTAGTACCACCCGATGGCGACGTGGGCCCGTAAGGCTCACAGCCATGTTAGTAAAAGTTTTATAGTGACTAGAGTCGACTTCGGCCAAGGAGTGTGGAAGGGGGATTCCTACAGGCAGTCGGCTCTGATACCAACTTGTGACGCCCCCGGTTTAATCGTACACTAATCATGCACGCAAATGTGTACGATCAAGATCAGGGACTCACGGGAAGATATCACAACACAACTCTACAAATAAAATAAGTCATACAAGCATCATAATACAAGCCAGGGGCCTCGAGGGCTCGAATACAAGTGCTCGATCATAGACGAGTCAGCGGAAGCAACAATATCTGAGTACAGACATAAGTTAAACAAGTTTGCCTTAAGAAGGCTAGCACAAACTGGGATACAGATCGAAAGAGGCGCAGGCCTCCTGCCTGGGATCCTCCTAAACTACTCCAGGTCGTCGTCAGCGGGCAGCACGTAGTAGTAGGCACCTCCGGTGCAGTAGGGGTCGTCGTCGACGGTGGCGTCAGGCTCCTGGACTCCAGCATCTGGTTGCGACAACCAGAAAGAAAGGAAAAGGGGAGAAAAGGGGGAGAAAGCAACCGTGAGTACTCATCCAAAGTACTCGCAAGCAAGGAACTACACTACATATGCATGGGTATATGTGTAAAGGGCCATATCAGTGGACTGAACTGCAGAATGCCAGAATAAGAGGGGGATAGCTAGTCTTATCGAAGACTACGCTTCGGGTCACCTTCGTCTTGCAACAGGTATAAGAGAGTAGATTGAAGTCCTCCAAGTAGCATCTCCAAGTAGCATCTCATAGCATAATCCTACCCGGCGATCCCCTCCTCATATCCCTGAGGTAGAGCGACCACCGGTTGTATCTGGCACTTGGAAGGGTGTGTTTTATTAAGTATCCGGTTCTAGTTGTCATAAGGTCAAGGTACAACTCCAAGTCGTCCTGTTACCGAAGATCACGGCTATTCGAATAGATTAACTTCCCTGCAGGGGTGCACCACATA
>NW_021181172.1:0-1035 GCF_002162155.2 Triticum dicoccoides | reverse complement strand
CATGTTACTGTTCGGTTACTCCTATTCTGTTGCATAGCCTGACATTGTTGCTACATCTGTTGATACCTTACCTGCAATCCTAAATACTTAGTATAGGATGCTAGTTTATCATCATTGGCCCTACATTCTTGTCAGTCTGCCTTGCTATACTATTGGGCCGTGATCACTCGGGAGGTGATCACGGGTATATATTATATATACATACATACTATACAGATGGAGACTAAAGTCGGGTCAGCTCGATGAGTACCCGCAAGTGATTCTGATGAGGGGGCTGAAAGGACAGGTGGCTCCATCCCGGTAGAGGTGGGCCTGGGTTCCCGACGGCCCCCGGCTGTTACTTTGAGGCGGAGCGACAGGGCAGGTTGAGACCACCTAGGAGATAGGTGGGCATGGCCCTGTTCGGCGTTCGCGGATACTTAACACGCTTAATGAGATCTTGGTATTTGATCTGAGTCTGGCCATTTGGTCTATACGCACTAACCATCTATGCGGGAGTAGTTATGGGTATCCCGGCATCATGGTATCAGCCGAAGCCTTCGTGACGTCAGGAACTGAGCGGCGCGCGCCGGATTGGAACGTAAGCCTGCTCTTGTATTAAGGGGGCTAGTTCTGCTTCCGGCCGCGTTCGCAACGTGCAGGTGTGCTAAGGGCGATGGGCCCAGACCCCTGTGCGCTTAGGTTTAGACCGGCGTGCTGACCTCTCTGTTGTGCCTAGGTGGGGCGGCGACGTGTTGATCTCCCGAGGTTGTGCATGACCCAGGAAAGTGTGTCCGGCCAAATGGGATCGAGCGTGTTGGGTTATATGGTGCACCCCTGCAGGGAAGTTAATCTATTCGAATAGTCGTGATCTTCGGTAACATGACGACTTGGAGTTGTACCTTTACCTTATGACAACTAGAATCGGATACTTAATAAAACACACCCTTCCAAGTTCCACAGACAACCCGGTGATCGCTTTTCCACAGAGCGACGAGGGGAGGATCGCCGGGTAGGATTATGCTATGCGATGCTACTTGGAGATGCTACTTGGAG
>NW_021181171.1:0-1176 GCF_002162155.2 Triticum dicoccoides | reverse complement strand
GGGCACTTCAATGTTTTTATACTTATTTGAACTCCGGACTTCTTTTGTGTTCAGTATGCAGCATTCAAAGCGACGTCATCAATTTCCAACATGTTCTAACATCATTTGTTGTTTTTCGGTCATTTACCTAATTGTTTAGAGAGATAAATGACCGTAAAATTGAAAATCACTACAAAATGAATTCTGAAAATGTTGAAACTTGGCATGGTATCATCATTTCACCCGCATAGCATGTGCGAAAGAGTAGAGAGGGTCACGGCAAAAACTGGACGCACTTCATGTACAAATTGGACAAACTCTTTCGGAGTATCAGGGTTTCGGACGAGAACTCATCTGTTACACGGGCACTTCAATGTTTTTAAACTTATTTGAACTCCGGACTTCTTTTGTGTTCAGTATGCAGCATTCAAAGTGACGTCATCAATTTCCAACCTGTTCTAACATCATTTGTTTTTCGGTCATTTACCTAATTGTTTAGAGAGCTAAATGACTGTGAAATTGAAAATCACTACAAAATGAATTCTGAAAATGTTGAAACTTGGCATGGTATCATCATTTCACCCGCATAGCATGTGCGAAAGAGTAGAGAGGGTCATGGCAAAAACTTGACGCACGTCACGTACAAATTGGACAAAATCTTTCGGAGTATTAGGGTTTCGGACGAGAACTCATCTGTTACACGGGCACTTCAATGTTTTTTAAACTTATTTGAACTCTGGACTTCTTTTGTGTTCAGTATGCAGCATTCAAAGCGACGTCATCAATTTCCAACATGTTCTAACATCATTTGTTGTTTTTCGGTCATTTACCTAATTGTTTAGAGAGCTAAATGACCGTGAAATTGAAAATCACTACAAAATGAATTCTGAAAATGTTGAAACTTCGCATGTATCATCATCTCACCCGCATAGTATGTGCGAAAGAGTAGAGAGGGTCATGGCAAAAACTTGACGCATGTCACGTACAAATTGGACAAAGTCTTTCCGAGTATCAGGGTTTTGGACGAGAACTCATCTGTTACACGGGCACTTCAATGTTTTTTAAACTTATTTGAACTCCGGACTTCTTTTGTGTTCAGTATGCAGCATTCAAAGCGACGTCATCAATTTCCAACATGTTCTAACATCATTTGTTGTTTTTCGGTCATTTACCTAATTGTTTAGAGAGCTAAATGAC
>NW_021181170.1:60417-63970 GCF_002162155.2 Triticum dicoccoides | reverse complement strand
GAAATTATGGGAAGCAAATATAGTTTTTATGTCGAACTCCCATTCAATATATAAAGCAGGTTTAAAACGGCCATTAAATGGTGGTATAGATACATTAACCTGATCATGTGCATTTGGATGTTTGTGCACCTCTCGTGACGGTTGTGGTATTTGCAAAGGTGGTGGCACGTCTCCCGCGATCGACAAAGCCCATGAATTGACTCTGGATCCTGTCATGATTAGTAGAACAAGAAACAAAACCCAAAAATAATGTTCCTATAACTACTAGGATGTGGTGGTAAAACGCTCACAGTAAAGCAAATATCAATGTCTTACAAGTTCTTACCATGCAGCAGGCGGTGATCGGCAACCAGCGGTGTCAAGTAACTCCGAATATTGAGTAAAGCGATTGCCAGGGGAGCGTACGTATACACGGTGTAGAAATATGTGGAGCTGGGTTGGCTATATATGGTAGCAAAAGATTAGCAATAATCAATTCAAAGAAGCAATGTTGAATAAACGCTCAACGACGGTACTGTGCTGGTCCTAGGCTAGACCGGACTAGAGACGCGAGCCTAGAACACTAATGAGGTCACGGCGTAGCACAACTAGCATCAATGAAAGATACTAAGTAGCTCTTGACAGCAAGATATAAGTGAAGATCACAACAGCAGTGAAGATAATGAGGTGAAACAACAGCCAAGCAGGATATATCAACAACTTTGTCTCCAACTTTCCTCTGAAAAAGTTTGTGCCGATTTTTTTTTCTTCTCTCTTTTTTTCCTCACACTTTTTTTTTCTTTCTCTCCTTTTTTTTTCTCTGACTTTTTTTTTCCTTTTTTTTTCTCTCGTTTTTTTTCTCTCTTTTTTTCTCCCTCTTTCCAAAACAAACTAGATAAGATGCAGATTGGATCAAGTGAAGATGTGAACGATCTCAACTATTATTATGACAATGAATGGTGGGTAGCACGTGGTGGAAATTGATGGATGGGTGGTGGACAGCGGAAGAGATAATGATGCAGCGGTGGCGTGACTAATGTGAACAGAACTCGAAACTCTAAACGAACTAGACACTAAGACCAGCAACTCGACACGACGATGCAATCGATAATTCAACTATGCAATCAATGAAAAGAAAATTGCAAAGGCTCAGACTGGCTTGGACCAAGGATGAATAGATCTAACTCTTTTTTGTGGCTTTTTCTTGGACAATAGGTAAGAAAATAAATCTAATCTAGGAAAACTGGAAATTCTCACCGAGCAACCTGAAAACTGATACCACTTGATAGAGGCGAGGGTGTCCCGATCTTTCAATGAGATGATAACTATCTATTTGGTGGAGATGACTTTGACAATCCGACTACAAACGTGCATGACGTTGCGCCTTAGCAATCGCTAAACCAATCTCTTGAGGTTACTGACGATGCCGGAAGCACGGTCAGCCTGACCACGAAGGTCTATTCCTGCAAGTAATCGAAGAACGAGCAAGAATATGATAAAGCAATCTGAATATTGCAAATATATATGAGGTATTGATGATGGTGGGGATCCGTAAGCGGTCTTGGTCTGGTCGTTGGACACAAACGAAGTACACGAAGTTGCAATGGCTAACTTTTAACTAAACAAATCCCAAGGAAAAGCTACTAGATGGATCTACTTATATAGGAGCAAGGGGTGGCGGCCAAGGAGGTGGGAGGACGTCCCAAGGCAGCCTAAAACTAAATCTAGGTCGTACAAGGCCAATGGGCCCAAGTGGAGGTGATGTAACACCTTTGGACTTGTAGTTTGACTCGGATTCTGCTGCAGCATCAGATTGTTTCGTCCACAACTCAACGCTCCGGACGAATTTGAAGATGATTCCAATTTGGTTGGAAAGTGCATGAAATCTAGTTTCCAACAAAAAAAGAATCACCCAATTCGGAGTCCGTATGAAAAACTTGTGTGCGTTTTGAGTCAGGTATGTCTGTGCAGTCCGAATCTGAATCCAGAACGTAAGAGACTTGGACTCTATCTTCTCTTGGGCCAAAAGTGACGTGAGAGAACTTTTTGGACAGCAAATAAACATCTCTTTCTTCCTTATCTTCATATGTGGATTGTACAAATGTTCCATACACCTGCAATTAGACAAAACACAAAAGTGTGTGAAGTATTTTTGTTCTGAATAACATAAATAGATTATTGAATAGTTTGCACTAGAAATCATGATGAGGACATGACTACCTTGGATATGACCAAAAATATTGCATATATGCATATTTGTCAGGTGATTTCTAGTGCAAACTATTCAATAATCTATTTATGTTATCCAGAACAAAAATACTTCACACACTTTTGTGTTTTGTCTAATTGCAGGTGTATGGGACATTTGTACAATCCACATATGAAGATAAGGAAGAAAGAGATGTTTATTTGCTGTCAAAAAGTTCTCTCACGTCACTTTTGGCCCAAGAGAAGATAGAGTCCAGGTCTCTCACGTTCTGGATTCAGATTCGGACTGCACAGACACACCTGACTCAAAACGCACACAAGTTTTTCATACGGACTTCGAATTGGGTGATTCTTTTTTTGTTGGAAACTAGATTTCGTGCACTTTCCAACCCAATTGGAATCACCTTCAAATTCGTCCGGAGCGTTGAGTTGTGGACGAAACAATCTGATGCTGCAGCAGAATCCGAGTCAAACTACAAGTCCAAAGGTGTTACATCACCTCCACTTGGGTCCATTGGCCTTGTATGACCTAGATTTAGTTTTAGGCTGCCTTGGGACGTCCTCCCACCGCCTTGGCCGCCACCTCTTGCTCCTATATAAGTAGATCCATCTAGTAGCTTTTCCTTGGGATTTGTTTAGTTAAAAGTTAGCCAACGCAACTTCGTGTACTTCGTTTGTGTCCAACGACCAGACCAAGACCGCTTACGGATCCCCACCATTATCAATACCTCATATATATTTGCAATATTCAGATTGCTTTATCATATTCTTGCTCGTTCTTCGATTGCTTGCAGGAATAGACCTTCGTGGTCAGGCTGACCGTGCTCCCGGCATCGTCAGTAACCTCAGGAGATTGGTTTAGCGATTGCTAAGGCGCAATGTCGTGCACGTTTGTAGTCGGATCGTCAAAGTCGTCTCCACCAAATCGATAGTTATCATCTCATCAAAAGATCGGGACACCCTCGCCTCTATCAAGTGGTATCAGTTTTCAGGTTGCTCGGTGATAATTTCCAGTTTTCCTAGATTAGATTTATTTTCTTACCTATTGTCCAAGAAAAAGCCACAAAAAAGAGTTAGATCTATTCATCCTTAGTCCAAGCCAATCTGAGCCTTTGCAATTTTCTTTTCATTGCTTGCATAGTTGAATTATCGGTTGCATCGTCGTGTCAGTTGCTGGTCTTAGCGTCTAGTTCCTTTAGAGTTTCGAGTTCTGTTCACATTAGTCACGCCGCCGCTGCATATTTATCCCTTCCGCTGTCCACCATCCCATCTATTAATTTCCACCACGTGCTTCGCACTGTTCATTGTCATAATCATAGTTGAGGTCATTCACATCTTCGCGTGATCCAATCTGCATCTTATCTAG